>NW_025333557.1:0-65697 GCF_019186645.2 Phyllostomus hastatus
TGACAGGAACTGATGTCCCTTGTCCCCAGGTGTCCTTTCCCAGTTGCAGCTGCAGGAGTCAGGCCCAGGACTGGTGAAACCCTCACAGACCCTCTCCCTCAGCTGCACCATGTCTGGTGGCTCAGTCTCCAGCAGTGACTACTGGCAGTGGATTCGCCAATCACCAGGGAAGGGGCTGGAATGGATGGGGTACTGGTCAGAATATACAAGTTACAACCCAACTTTCCAGGGCCAAATCTCCATCACTGCTGACACGTCCAGGAACCAGTTCTCCCTGGAGTTGAACTCTGTGACAACCAAGGACACAGCTGTGTATTACTGTGCAAGAGGCACAGTGAGGGGAAGTCAGGGTGAACCCAGACACAAACTTCCTTGTGGGAGGCAGCAGGGCTGTGCTGCAGGGGGCACTCAGGACACAAGGGGACACTCAGGACCCAGATATCAAAGCATCCAAGACAGGAGGAGGGGAAGGTGGAGGCTAAGCCCTGGGTTACTCTATAGTCTGGGTTTCCCCTTCATCTGACATCTGCTTCTGCATCTTCTCCAGAGTCTGGATCAGGACACCAACAGACCAGACAACTCAGCAGCAAATGGCAGCTCCCAGGGCTCACCTGCCACCAGCTAGCAGAGCAGTGGTCAGTACTGACAGAGAAGAAAGGCCTGGTGATGGGGGTGCTCATTGTCCCAGCACTGTGCACACAGCATGGTTGGCTGTGGTCCCTGTGTAAATCCTGGGTGGTTCCTCCCAAATTCGCTTCAGGTGTGGAGTCTGATGATGCCCACACACTGAAGGATCCAATGAAGTTCTGTTCTGACTTGGCTGAAGTCTCAGAAGTGCCAGGCAGGTCTCTGCACCAGGGGTGAAGTGGCTTCAAGGAGGCAGACCAGGAGCTTGCCTCAGTGCTTTTGTGGTCAGAGGGTGAGGGATCTCATGTTGGGTAGGGACTTGAGTGGATTGACTCTCCCACCAGGAACAAAGGTGCAATCATTCAGGCTTTTATAATTCACCACGTCGATATGAGGGCAGATGGTGATGGGGGAGTTGAGACTTGAAAGCTCCCAGACATCCAGCCTCAAAACCTGAGGTCAGACTCCTGAGTCCACCAACCAACAGCAATAATAAGGGAAAGGGAGGTCGTCAGGCACTGGGGTGTGCAGCATCCGGGACTATGAGCAAGCAGGTAAGAACAGACCAGGGATTAGACAGGGGTCTGGGTGAGACATCTTGAGTGTCATTTTTCCACTGTCTGTGATTTTTCTCACTTCACCAAAGGAGCCACCTCCTTCCATGGATGCAGCTTCTGGAGGGTCCCAGAGTCCTGAGTTAGACGTCCTGCACTGGATCCATTCTCATAGGAGTGCAGTTCACATTTGCTCCGTGAGATGTAAAGTGTGAACCCAGGGACTATGTGGAGTTTTGCTGTGGGCTTTGTCATTAACTAACACAATAAGGTCTCCCCATGATCTTCACCAGCCATTTCCCCCGAGTCCTCATTCAGCAGATGAATCTCCTAGTGGAAGATGATGAAGACACTATTGCGGATGACGTGTGGGGAAAATGTGAGTCTCCTGAGAGTGTGGGATACCTGGGTCATTTAACAGTTAATTTAGGGATTCACTTAACTGGCAGTGTCCTCATATTTGTTTAAACATTATTTGGGGGTTTCCATGACTGTGTTTGAAACTAGTGGACTGGGTGGGGCAGACTGCCCTCCCTAATGTGGGGGCCCTGCCCAATTGTCAAAGACTTTCAGGGGATGAATGTGACCCTCCTGTCTGATGGCCTTGGAACTGGAGCATCCACAAGAGCTTTGCTCTGACTCCAGCTCCCATAGTACATGGGCTCCTCCTGTGTCTCAGGCCAGCTGTCTTGGACTGAAACTGACATTAAGACTCCTCTGTGAACCTCATATTACCCTTGCTCCTTGAATTCCCCTGAACTTCATTCTCTCAGGGTCTGTTATTTCCTCAGATTCATGGTGCAGAGACTGGGTGTGTGTCCCTGTCCCAGGAAGTCCAGGCTGAGGCAGGTGTGACCTGAGGGTGGACCTGGTCCATGTCTGACTCAGGGCTGCATCAGCCCAACCCCCATCACACAGGCTGTGTCTCCACCTCCCTTTTCTCCTCATCCTGCTGCTCCAGGATGGATGAGAGACCATGACAAGGGGACCACAAGCAACACTATGGAAATCATTATTGTTTGTCCTAACTCAGCACAGCCTCTGGTCATGGGTGTTTCTTGTCCATTCCCTGTGATCATGTGTTAACCTCATTCATACAAGTTTGTTGTCGCCTTTCCTGTGCACTTTCTGATCAGAAAAACATCAAAAACATCAGTTTACAGCAACTGAACTCTTATGAAAATGAAAGATGAAATAGGATACTCAATAAGCAACATCTGTTCCATCCACTCCACAAAATGTCATCCACTTAAAAAGAGGAGAACGTGGACAGATGCAAGCACATGCGTGAGCCTTGGAGACACAAAGCCCAGAGAAACACACACCTCTCAGAATCCTGACAGCTGTGTGCTTCCACGTCTTCGAGAGATGGGGTGGTCAAATATGTTCACTCCGCACTGCATAAGGATAAGGTGGACAGTGTAATGACTGCACTTACATATCTGATGATTAACTCCCATCATTTCATGTAGACACAAATAAGTAAAAAGGAAGAGAATAGAATACAAGAATATAGAGGAAGAAAAAGGTAAATGTGGGTTTCCTTGTACTAAGAACTGTTAGGTTTACTCTCATTAGCAACTTCCACACACACCATAGAGAAATTTTGAATCTACTCAACATGCCATCAACTAAATCCCAAGGACTTCCTTATCCTGCAGCTGGAAGTTTATACCATCAGATCATCAACACCCAAGCCTCCCCCTGCCCAACCCATTTTATGCTCACCACAAATATGATCTTCTTAATGTTTTTTAAATCCACATGCAAGTGAAATCACACAGTATGTTTTACTTTTGTGTCTCACTTATTTTCACTACCATTATGTCCTCAAGGTCCATTTACTATTTCAGTAATGTAGGGTTTTCATTTTTTAAATAATTTAATTTATGTTTAAAGAGAGGGTAATGAAGGGAGAAAGAGAAGGAGAGAAACACCAATGTGTGGTTGCCTCTTGTGTGCCCATTACTGGGGACCTGGTCAGCAACCCAGGCATGTGCCCTGACCTGGAATCAAACTGGCAACCCTTGTGTTCACAGGCCATTACTCAATCCACAGAGCCACACAGGCTGGGTCAGATTTTCTTATTTTTGTGGCAAATACTATTCCATTATGTGGACTGTCTCTGTCCATGTCTTGGCTGCTGTATGTAATGTCAAAATCAACATGGAACAACAGATAAGTCTTTTATAGTTACATTGTTCCCTTTGGATACCTACTTGGGGGTGGCATTTCTGGGTAATGAGGCAGTTCTGTTTTTAATTTTTTTGAGGAACATCCATATTGTTCTTCTTTAGTACCTGCACCAACTCACATTCCCACTAATAGTGAAGAGACTCTACTGACCCCCATTCCCCTGGAACGGCTTTTCACTACACCCAGTCCTGCAGCACTTCTGCATGCTGCTGAAAATGACATCATCACAATGGGGATAAATGGGGAAATCTACCTGATGGCTGATTCCCAGCCCTTTTCCAGTAAAGCTCTGAGGCAGCTTCTTCAGTTGTCTTTGGGGACAGAGACAGCTTCACTCCTCACCCAGTAAGGACTGAGTGCTCAGAGTTGGGTGCTGATATTCTGTCTCCATGGACTGCCTTCCCTGATGGGTGAACCCTGCCAGGGAGTTAGGGGGGCCAGTCAGGGACCCAGGGTCCTAATGGTGCTGTGTTGTGGACACAGCCTCCATCCCAGGAGTGGGGTGGAGTGGACAGAGTGTGTCCTGTCTTTTGGTGGCACCAGCCGGGGACTCAAACTCAGAAACCTGCAGCTTGGGGCTGAACAAAGACACTGATGTCTTCTCCTTTGGAAATGGAATCTCTGACCAGGAGCTTGGAACATGGAATTGTTGCTCTTTAATGTGTCTGTCTGGGGAGTTTCCATTGCTGTGGTGGGACAGGGAAGGGGGGGTATGGACCTTACTTTGTTTATGTCATCTATCTGTCCCCACTGTTAGCACCATTTCTGGAGTCAATTTTTCTTCATTGTTGGTGTGTCAATAGGGCCATCTCCAGTCATAGTACAACTTTTAAAACCAATGCCGGCCTTCTGACTAAGACTGAAGCCCTTGCAGCTCTTCATGCCCTCACACTGGTGTTGAAATTCTCTCTGCCCTTTTTGGTTGTGGTGAGAACTCCACATGAGATCTACGCTTGACACAAACCAAATGCACATGCTGCTGGATAACCTCAGGTGCAGCGATGGGCAGTGATCTCTGGAACCTAACCACCATGCATCACAGGATGCCTCTTCCCTGGGAAGACCACTCACCATACCCATCCCACCACCACAGGACAACCACCACACTTCCCTCTGCTGCTGCATCTGGACTGTCTGTGAGTCCTGGCATAAGAGGGTACATTTGGTGTTTGCTTCTCTGTACCTGCTCTTCCCTCAACATGATACCCTCAAGGCTGATCCCTGTAGTTTCATGAATCAGGATTTCCTTTTAATTATTGCAGTGATACTGTAAAAATAAAAGCACAAAGTGATTGGCAGCCACTGTTTATTTGAGATAAAAAATAAACACTATTTGGGAAACAGGTATTCAGGTAGAAGCCCACTGGCCTGACTAGGGGTGAAGGCAAATGGTGCTTGTGAGACAGGAAGAGATGCAGGTGCAGGACTAGTGGGGAGGACCTTCTATCACTGCAGACAAGCTAAGTTAGTCTTTAGCTGCATGTGGGGGTGCAAATGTGAAGATCATTTGCAAGTTTCAGTCCTGTAATCAGGATACCTCTTCCCTGTTACCTGTGCAAACAGTTGTGTGCAATGCAGTGTTGGGACCCACTGCAAAGATGACTTGTGCTGAGTTGACACCCTGCACAGGTTGGAGAAGGAAGATGTGCTGAGTGGTTTGTCGGGAATGGCTGTCCCCACTCTATTTTAATGTGGCCTCTCTCCTGTCACCTTCTCACAGCGAGAACCCATCACATGTGATGTGTCCACCACAAATCCCTGCTTGTACACACAGTGTAACTAATTACAATCTTAAGCACTACAGCCCACCATGAGCCTTGCCTCTGCCTCAGGGTGGAAATGTCCAGCCAGGGAACACCCACTTTTCAAGTTCTTCCTCCCACACTGCAAGCACCATCCTGATGCCTCTCTCTATGAGCTGCATTTACTCAAATATGTCACTTCTGTGGGTTGCACAGTGCTGGTTCTTCCTGATGGCTTAGTGCACATGGCCTGGCATCTCACTGTGTCACACACGTTGTAGTTTATGGTAGCATCCTTTCTGTTTCAAGGCTGAGTAGGAAGTTTGCATTGTGAATATATAACACATCTATCCATCCCCTGATGGGCATGCAGAAGGTTCCCATGCTTGGCAATGAGGAGGAGGTCCTCCCTTCCAGACCCCGATTGTATGCTATTGGAGGGAAACACTGGACGCTGAGTTGCTGCTCACATGGGGCTTCTGTTTTCATGCTGCAGGGGTAGCACCATGCTGATTCTCAAGAGGCTGCATCATTTGAGCAGGGGTCTGTTCTGATGACTGGGCTTAGGTTTGTTTTGGATATTGTATTTGTTTTTCTTTTTGCACATTTATTGTGTGATTCTGACACTAGTCATTTATCAAATATGCAATTTCAATGTATATTCTCTGAGTGTGTGGCCTGTTTTTAAACCCCCCTCAAGGTTGTTAGGGTATCAGTTATCATGGCACATATCCTGGGCCCTGGTTCAGGTCACATCTGTGTCATGTATGAGTCCAGAAAGATGCTGACCCCAGGGCCATAAAACAGTCACACAGATTAGTTCTGAGTTAACTGGGTGGACTGACGAGCTGCAGGGCACTGTGTTGGATAAGCTCATGGGTGGCTTCAGCACATGAGAGTCCATGAACAGGAACATGGGCTGGTCACCCCGATGTCTCCAGTGTCCCCAGTGACCAGAGCCCAGATACACAGTCAGTGTCTGTGAGCCCAGCACTGTGGAATGAACACACTGGAGGACTGAGAGACAAATCCACTTTGGGAAATACTTCAATGGGAACATTGACAAATAGCAAATATCAGGAGCTGACACTTGCACTTAACAAGGTAGAGAATGTCAGAGAACAGGTGTTTGAAATGAGCACAACTCTTAGTTTATATTTGAAAGGAAGATATTGTGTTTTGATAAATCATCTCAGACTCTCACACTGTCAGGCCAGTTGCTGCCTCCATTAATTATGGGCCATAAGAAGGTAAATTTCAAGTGAACCAGAGGTATTTCCATGTTTGCCACGAGTCACATTATGCATAACCACCTCACAGCTTCTGTCCACACTGAGCACTTTCAACTCCTGGAATTAATGTCTTCCATTAGCCTTCTCAGCAAACTCTTCTCTGTGTCTCTATCATACCCTTTTCACGGTTCCTCCATTTTGATTGTGTTTAATGTCATATGTTCTTGAGCTTAAGCTTTTGATTGGCCAAAAAGTTAGTTCAGTTTTAAAGTAAAAACTAAAGACATTTTTATTTCTTTTGCACCAATAACTTAATTGAACAAAGCATTTATCATTTAGTTCTACCACCTCCTGCAATTTCTCAGGCAACTTCATAAGTCATCTTCCCAAAACTTATATTATTTTAGCTAAGAACATGTCCATGTGCTCTTTGCAGTCTTCTAGGGAATTGATTTTTTTTTCCATTAGGAGAATTTTGTAAAGACCAAAATAAATGGAAACCAAAGTTGCAATATCTGGTGAATACAGTGAATGAATGAGAACTTCTCAGCCAGGCTGTAACAGTTTTTGCCTGGTCATCAAAGTAACATGCCTCATCCTGATGGAATAATCTGTGGTTTGTTTTGAGAAATCCAGATTTTTTTTTTTTTACTGAGCACTGCTCTCAGTTGGTCTAACTGTGAGCATTACTCATTGGAATTAATCATTTTGTTTTCCAGAGGAAGTTAATAATAGTGGACTCCCTTCCAATCCCACCAAATACACATCATCACCTTCTTAGGATGAAGACCAGGCTTTGCTGTGCCTGGTGGGGGTTCATTTCGATTGCCCCATGATCTCTTTCATTTCCCATCATTGTGAAGTAACCACTTTCATCACCCATCACAATTTGTTTTAAAAGCAAAATGTTTTCCATTATGTTTAAGGAGAGAATTACATGTGAGAATATGGTCCAGAAGGGTTTTCACTTAATTATGCAGAACCCAAACACTAAAGCAATTAACATAACCAAGCTGGTGTAAATGGTTTTCAAAACTATCTTCAGTGTGATGTACCATTTGATTGTTCTCAATTAATGGCTCAAATTGTTCACTGTTGGCTTCAGCAGGTCTACCCAAAGGCAAACCATCATCCAGTGGGGCATCAAACAGTGACAAAATTCCAGCATGAAAATTCACGAACCACTTTTGACACATTCATTCTCCCACACCACATTCTCCATACACTGCACATTTTTTTTTGCATTTCAATTACATTGTTACCTTTCTTGAACTAATAAATCATAACATACCAAAAGTGGTGTTTATTTTCTCCCATCTTTAATAGTAAAATGGCTACACAAAACTTCGTGAATTTTGATATATTTTTTAAATGCACTGATATGACAGGTATCATAACACAATCTAACAAAATTGTTTTGAATTAAGTTAAATACACCTAAGCTATCTACTAGAGCCATCCCATGGGGGAAAAATATGTTCAACCCCTGTGATATTCTTAAGTAATTAACATTGAGTGCCCCATTCTATTACATAAATATTAGAGTGAGCCAACAGACTCAAGCAAAGGAAGCCTGTTCTGCTGGGTCAAAGGTCAAGGGAGGTCAGAGTTCAGGGATATGAAGTGGTCTTTCCAATACTGCTCCAGTGTTTCTCAGACCTACTGTGTACATATCAGGGCTTCCTCCCTTTGAGACCCTGAGCTGACACAGAATAGACACCACACCCTCCTGTCACCATGGTCACATCCTGTGGGCTACCCACCAGTCACTGCAAGGTGTGTCAACTAATTCAGGCCCTAGCCAACCATGGAGAGGTAGAAATTACTCCTTCCCATGATGGACCTTATTTACACATGGATGTGAGTTTGCTGTTGAATGGTTTCTGTTACAAGAAGTTTCCAAGGTGCTGATGTCTGATTCCCTGAAGTGAAATCCTATGTGAAGTCTCTTCGGCCAGTGAACCTGGCGGCCATGGAGGGACAAGAGGTGCACAGCAGGAACAAGAGTGTGGGGCACAGTCAACCCATGTCATTTAGATATTCAGGAGGCAGACAGGCTAGTAGAACTGTGGAGGGTGGATTTCAGGGTCTGGATTCGGTCCTGAATATTTTTGGACCAAATGACTCACAGCAGTATCTTCCAGGAACACATCAGTTCTTAAATAAGTCAATGATGTAGGCACCATTCACCCACTCTCTGTGCCCCTAAAACAGTACACAGTACAGTAACCAGGAGCTACTGCAATCGTTGGGCACAGGTTGTTGAGCAGGGCAATGTTCCCACCACAGCTGTGGACACAACTTGCAGAATGTTTATTTTATTGTCAACAGTCAGACCTGAAATGGATTAGAGGTCCTGGATCTCAGAAATGGATTCATCCATAGTTGGCACATTTAAGGAGCAATTAAATTGAGGTTGTGACTGCTGCCTCATCCATGAGAGGCCTCACAGCTCTGGATCAGCTGCAGAACAAAAATTTGTGTGTTTCACTCTGTTCTCCTTTATGGACAAAGTTGCAACTCTCAACAAGACAGAGAGGGGTTTCAGTCTGGCAGGGGCAGAGACTATTCTTTCTCTAATTGCCTTCAACAAGAGAGAGAAATCTTGCATCATTCAAATGCCTGATGAAGGTCAGGAAATCAAGGCCCATGGCCCCTGTGTTCTCTGTGTCTGGGTCTTTCCAACAAACAAGCCATGCATAGCAACCTACTCCCCACAGTGTGGGGCAGTATTAGGTGATTCATAGTGTGCCTGGGAGGGGACAATGATGGATTCAATTATGACCACAGGACTACTTGCAGCAGTGACAGTTACTGATGACCTTCTAACTCTCACATTGTGATATCCATTTACTTGAGGCCCTGAGATTGTCTCAGAGCACTGATAACAGAGAGGACAGAACAGGGGCAGTGTGGATCCATGACAGTGGTCCTGGACCCAACACAGACTTTAGCAGCAGTTGTCTGTGACAGTTCTAGGTGAACCTGACTTATGTTAACTGATTGAGGACCACATCACAGGTCATGCACAGCATCTGCACTCTAATGAGGACTCTGAGTCCACAGGTGTATACAGCCCTACAAAGTAGGTAACACTACATATAGACACTAATTCACACTCTCATTACTGAAAAGAAGTTCTAAAATCTCGTGGTTTTGTCCCACTCTTCTGGATTAGGGCCAGGGCTGCAGTGGGGGCCAGCAGGGAGGGCACAGACACAGACTAAGCTCGTTGTCACCAGATACAGCCTCTTGGACCTGACCCAGACCTGATCAGGATTCGGTATGGAGTAACTGAAATGCTATCATGCCCACCATCCCCAGGACACTCACACCTGCACTGAGGCACAGTGCTCTCTGCAGGTCTCCAACACCACAGCTCTCTATATAGTAGGAGGACATGCAAATAGGGTCCCTCTAATGCAGCCCAGCTCTGACCCATCAGCTCTGGGACAAGAGCCAAGCCAGGAATTCCCAGGTGTTCCCAGTCCCTTTTCAGGACAGAGCACAGACCACTCACCATGGAGATTGGACTTAGCTGGGTTTCCCTTGTTGTCATTTTTAAGAGGTAATCTAGGGATAATGAGAGACACTGAGTGTGCCAGTGGATATTACTGAGAGAAACAGTGCACGGGTGACAGTTTCCTGCCTTGATGTCTTTGTGTTTGCAGGTGTCCAGTGGGAGGTGCAGCTGGTGGAGTCTGGGGGAGGATTGGTGAAGCCTGGGGGTTCTCTGAGACTCTCCTGCATGGCTTCTGGATTCAAACTTGATGACTATGCCATGCACATGTCTGCCAGGCTCCAAGGGAAGGGCTGGAGTGGATCTCAGTCATTAGTGGTGGTTGTGATACCACATACTATGCCAACTCCATGAAAGGCCAATTCACCATTTCTAGAGACAATGACAAGAATATGCTGTATCTACAAATGAACAGCCTGATAACCAAGGGCAAAACCATGTATTACCGTGTGAGAATACATTGAGTGGAAGTCAGTGTGAGCACTGACACAAATCTCTCTAAAGGAAGGGCTGTGATCACCAGGGGGAGCTCAATGTGCCTGAACACAAGGACCATCTCAGGAGCAGGTGCACTTTGATATGTGGGCTGGTTTCCTCTTCATGTAACAGTTTTCCTCAGAGAAACTTTCTGCATTCCTGAGTGTGTCCACACATCTGAAGTCTCTGAGTCAGAAAAGTCTATTGTAAATTCTCATGTTGACTAAAGACAGAGTCTCTTTCAGACACTCTCATCCCTAATCTTAATGAATCATCAAAACTTCTGAGCCACGTCAGTTGGAACTAACTACAGGCTCTGTTGTACCCAACACTGCAGCCCAACCCCACACCAATGTTTTGAGCCAGCCACCAGCAGGGCTCCTTAAGGATGGACAGTGGGCATCAGAGGCATGCAAACCTCATGCCAGAGGAGAAAGAACTTTGGTGGTGGTGCTCATACATTTGGCATCAGGCTTGCAGCCCCAAGTACAGATGATGCCACAGAGGCAGATGGACCCACAACAGCTTGGTGTTCATGTCCAGGCTGATGGCAGACACACACACCAAGGGGACATGGAGTGTTTATCCTGCACAGAGTTGAAATCACTGGGAGGAACAGGAAAGTCCCATTAACAGGTCAGATGTGCTTTGATAGAGGCTGGGAAGGAAATGGTTAAGGGGGATTCTATGTATAAGTGCTTGTGTGGTTTCAGTCTCCCAATGACATCTAAGGGAGAGACACAACCTTTATCATAAGATTTCCTGTGTGGGGCAGATGAAGCAGAGGCAGGAATGATACACCATAGTCAGCAGTCAAACATAAAAGAACATTGAGTCTGACACCCATTCTGCATAACAGCCATAAAGGATGAGTAAAGAATGAAATAAAATTCATTATGTGTGGACAACCACCATATTTATAGAAAATATAATGTAATTTAAGTAATTACATTATATTAAGTAATTTTAGTAATCCAATGATGATAAACAGGAAGGTCATAATGATGGTGATGATGATGATGATGATGATGATGATGATGATGATGGGTTGAGACAGGGCACTAGTTCCCATGAAACTATGGCCCTTCACTCAGACACACCATCACCAGGGCCTCTCCAGGCAGGTGTGACCTCTCTTCCCTGTAACTGGGGAGAGATTTCATAAACTGGCCCCAGGTGAACTCTGCAGCTTGGCTGATCCATAGAGTGAACATGTCAGTGAAAATCACAAAGTGTCCAAGTGTGAGTCTCTATACCTGTTACCTATATAAAGAGACACTGTGAAAATGTGTGTGTGGGTTATAAGGAATCCCCTTCCACCCATGGGCTATGACATGTCCCTTATTTCGCTTAATCTGTACCTGCAGATTCTTTCAAGTTTCTCTTTATAACAAATTTGTGTTTATACTTATTTTGTTATTTTCTAATATGATATAATCTGTCTCTATTATGCCCTGTTCTTTCATCTGGGTCTTCACTTAAAAAGTTTTACACCCATGTGTTGTGTAACACTTTGTTTATGAAAATCAGGCATATTTCCATTGTGTGAGTCAAACTAAATCCAGCATCCCCCCCGACCCCTTACACAGTCCAAAGTCATTTCCAAGTTTGTGGTTAATTTTTACAGCAGTGATCCACTCTTGTTACCAAATCCTAGTTTCTATGGCTGCTGTAACCAAAGGACATGGACAGTGGTGACTAACCAATTTCTGGAGAGTTGATTTTGGGAAAAAAAACACAATAGAGAATCAATTAAAAACACTGATACCCCTGGCTGGTGTAGCTCAGTGGATTGAGCACAGGCTGTGAATCAAAGGGTCACCAGTTCAATTCACAGGCAGGGAACATGATTGGATTGCTGACCAGGTTTCCAGTAGGGGGCACATGAGAGGCAATTACACATTGATGCCTCTCTCTCTCTTCCTACCTCCCACTCCCTCTCTCTAAAAATAACTAAATAAAACCTTTAAAAATAAAAACATTGTTAACTTAATTTGTTGAAATTAAATAAATTTACACCAACAAACATCCATTAAACTAATGAAAAGCCTATTGTGAAATGAAGAATTTATTTCCACGTCATATGTCTATAGGAAGAGAGTGTTCATTGTACATTAAGAAGGTTGTATGTTGTGTGGGAGAGCCCAGACCCCTTTGACCATATTGACCATCCCCAAAAAATCAGGGTTGAGGGAGTCTAGGAGTGAGGGTTTCCTCTCAGGATTGATACCCCCTTTCCTGTGAGCAAAACTGTGCAAGGAATTCTCCACTTTTTTCTCACTCTGAACCCCAACATCACTGATAATTCTGAAAGGACAAATCTGGCACCATTTACTTGTGGTGCCATTTACCAAGTGGGCTCAATACCTTGTTAGACATGACTGCCAGTTTACTCTTCTGGGCTGATTTCTCTACAACTGGGAAATAACTGGAAAACAAGAACAGAATGTGACCAACTGACCCACAGCCATAAGCAAAAGATAACACTGGAGCAAACTGCAGCTTATGCAAAAGAACCAGAACCTTCTGTGCTGCAATGTCCCCAAAAGCACAGTGGCAACACAAATGCACCCACAGCAACTCTGTAATAATCCAATAAAAAACGAAAGCCCCTCCATATCACCATTGCTGTATCTCTCCACACTTAAGCCCCTTTCCTTGTTTGGAAAGTGAATCAACTTTGTTGTGTACATTTTCTTCTCTTCGTGAATTCTTTCACAGCCTTTGTACCAGCCAACCTTACCAATACTAGACTGATAAAATAGGTAAGTTAATCCACTGGCACAATGATTTCAATATATGAAGAATCCTAATTTTTACAAATACAAAATCATTATTCTCATTTCTAGTAATTGCCCATGTAAAAACATGATTATTTCTTATGTGATTAATTTGGAGTCTCAAATGTGCCCAGAAGCTGGTAAAGCCCTCACAGACCCTCTCCCTAACCCTCACTGTCTCTGAATTATCTTTAAACAACAGTAATTTGCACTGCCCCTGCCAGGCTCCAGGAAAAGGCTGGAATAAACAGGGTGCATATATGTTAATAGGAACATATTCTACAGCCCACCCCTCAAGAGGCAAGCTTCTGCCATCAGAGACAAGCCAAAGAACCAGTTCTCTCTACTGCTAAGCTCTATGATCACCAAGGACATGGCCATGCATTATTAAACTGTGAGAGACACAGTGAGGAAATGTCAGTGTGAGCCCACACACAAAACTCCCTGCCAGAGAAAGGAGGGCTGGCCTGTAGGAGACACGGAGGACATAGGGTGCTCATGACACCAGGGAGCACACAAGACCAGGAGGATTTGCTCCAACAACAAGGTCACAGACACTATGTGTCAGCTCAGATGTGGGTCATTCACTGTCCTTGTTAATTCATCCCCCTGCGTGGAGATATTTTTCCCATTTGTCACATCGATACATTCAGTCCATCATGCTCAAGTTCACTGGATGTCAACCATGTGTGCACATGGTGATGGCACTACCTAGGGTCCCATGCAGGCATAAATAGGGACTGTGATAGAGAGGAGATGGTTCTTCTGAAATTAAGTATTGACCAACAAGGGGGCCCAAAACTACTCCTTCCCCAGCTCCCTGATTACAGCTATGTCACATGTGCACATACACAGATGCTGATGGTGAACCTAAGGCTGAACCTCCAAGGATGAACAGTTTTATATAACCAATCATAGCCAAGTGAGTCAACCAACAGGGAAACTCAGTCTTAGATTCCAGCAGTTCAAGGAAATTTTACAATCTTCACAGACAACCCTACCAACACACTATCTCTTACAATGACTAACTTAAAAACTCAGTGCATGACCGTGTATTAATGTTCAAGAGACACAGAGAGGGGAAGCCAGCATGAGCCCAGACACAAACCTCCCTGCAGAAAACAGGAAGTCTGGGTTGCAGTGGGCGCTCAGGACACCAGGGGCTGCTCAAGACCCAGCAAACAGAGGATCAGCCCAGGAGCAGGTGCAGGCTATATTTTAGATGTCTTGTTTTTTTTCCCACTTATGGTATTTCCTGTCTCTGCTCAGCAACTCTTACCCTGAAATTCTTATTTTCTCCATTTCCAACTATGTGGCTTCTTTTGCCTTACAGCTTATAATGTAGAAGAGATATTAAATACATAAATATATACATATATATGTGTGTGTATAAAGTAGAAACATTAAATTAATAATTTTAGCATTTTAAATATGCTATTCACTATATCTTAATGTAGTCACACCACTCTGTTTCATCACAATATCATGGTAAAAGTTTTTCTTCCCCTCAAACAAAACTTCATGTCCTTCAGTTCAATTCTCAGTCCTGTGCCCCACTTCTGCAAATTCATCTTTCCTTTCCATACAGCTGTCCTAGCGATGTGACTTCAATGCTGAGCAAACTCACATAACACTTGTGCCTGCTGTGAGGCTATTGACATCGAAAATGCAGTTTTCCTTATGCCTATTATGGAATTAAAAAGGACATCAGTGTGGTGTTGGTCTAATAAAGGATAGAACACATGCAGAATGCATTTTTCAGTGTGTGTGACGGAATGGAACATCCTTTGGTCCCACATGAAGGGGCCCGCCTGATGCCCTTCTTTAATCACAAAGGTACAGAAGGGATGGCGCCCAGGGTTGTCTGAAACTCATGTAATGAAACAATGTAAGAGTGTATCAATCCCTCAGAGATGATGAGAACCACATCACAGGAGTGATGGTAAGGAGAAAAAGCAGGAAGGGTCAGGGATACTGAACTCATTTCAATTTAACAGTAAAAAGAGCTCCACACATACCAATTTTCATCTTCAAATCTTAGAGTCAAAATGGTCACATTTTAAATTTGTCTTATTTTCAATCACTAAAAATATGTAAACTGTCATTTGATTTGTGTTTCCACTTAAAATCAAACCACAGAATTTGCAAATACCAAGTCACCCAGAGATGTCCCCACATGTGTCACAAATAAGGACACTGAAATGATGCAAAACAGCTTCATTGTTCATGTCCTTGTGTTCCTCTCTTCTTCAGAGAGTAAAATCCTGCCTCTGAATTGAGCTCTTCCTGCCCAGGTCTCAGATGGATGGAACAAAAGCTATTTAAGTGCAAGGGTCTTGCTGCCTCTGTGGTTCAGAGTGACCACTGTGAGACAGTGTAACTTCCACAACCCTGTTCCCACATATCTCCTGAGTAGTTGGATGTATGACCCTCTGGACCAGAGAATAAGGTTGAATACCCACTGCCCATCCAGAGATACACCTCCATTCCCTCCTCCCACACACACTGAGAGTGCCATCCACTCCAGGTCTTCACAATCACTAGGTCATTTCTCTGCCCCTCTTTCCAACATTAGTTCTGCACACAGAGGTTGACAAAGGACTGTCATTGAGCTGTTCACACACCCGGGTGTCAGTTCCAGTTCATCTTTTTTATTGATCTCTCAGTATCTCTGCAACCTTGGCCCTGCCTGGCCATGTTCATCCTCATGAATGAAGCTCTCAGACCATGCCCCTGTCATTTCTTCTTAGCATCTCCATCCTATCCTGGGTAGTTTATCCCTCATCTGCCTGGCAGTTACCTGACATATTTTCTCGAGGGATATTCTAGATTTCTCTGCTGCATACTGTAGGGAGATTCACAATGTAAATTCCAATCAACTGAATCAAATGTTGACATGAATCAGGGCTTCATGCTGTGAAACATTGCTCTCCTGGACACACTGCCACAGGAACCCAATTTTCGATCATATTAAGGATTCCAACCACCATTGCTTCATCAGTTCCCAGGACCTTTCTGTCCACATCAGGATTTTTTATTCTGTGGACAATGCAGGAGACCACATTTTGTAAAGATTTTAAATAAAACACCAAAAACAAGACCCAGTTTTAAAAAGTGCAATAAAAATATATTTGTTAACAGAAAAACAAAAACAAACAACAACAAAAGCACATTTCTACCACCAAAGATTCTACTGAGGGAATTAAATGACAAGAACAGACAGGAAATTATGTTTTAAACCATATGTCTGATGGAAGAAAGGGGTTATTGTGCATTAATAATGTCATGTGTTTTGCGGGAGAGCCCATCACCACTGGAGTTCTGTGACCATCTCCATAAGTAGGGGCAACAGTGGCTGGAAGTGAGGTTTCCTGTCAGGGTAGAAGTTCCCATTCCAGTGAGAAAATCTGTGTTAGGAATTTCCTTCATTATCTCCCTATGAACCCCAACATCACTGACAAAACTGGACTGATAAAACAGGTCAGTTAAAACATATTTGTAATGAGCCCTGACTTGCATTGCGAAGTAGATAGAAAGCTGGACTGCAAAGTTAAAAGTCACTGGCTGAATTCCCAGTCAGGGAACATGCCTGGGCTGTGGGCCAGGTCCCCATTAGAGGGCACATGAGAGGCAACTGCACATTGATGTTTCTCTCCCTGTCTTTCTCCTTCCCTTCCTATCTCTCTAAAAAAATAAATACAATATTTAAAAAATAGTTTGTAGACATTCCATGATTTGAAAAATCCTCCATAGTAAATACGTATAATTACTATTGTTATTTATAATACTTTCCATGTGATAACAATATCATTTCTCATGCAATTAGTTAGGGTCACTGAAATATGTCATGGGCATGCATAAAAATAGAGTTTTCACAGGGAGTGGTAGACACAATCAAAATTTTCCAAAAATAAAATAACAAAAGCATATGACTCTCTCACCTCTGCTTGGGATTGAGTTATTCAGATAAAAATGTCAGAAATAAAGAAATTTTGCATTCAAACTGGTTTTGTCTATTTTTTAAGATTTTATACCAAGGTAGACATTATGTATATATAAAATTGCATTGATAAATATTTCATAATTGTTGTGTTTCATAAAATATATGAACAAGTAGTAATCCCTTTTGAATATTTTTCAAAGATGCATGAATATTCAAAAATGGCACATGCTCAACTAGTGCAGCATTATTTCTTATGCTCAGGAAGGTGAGCCCATCATTTGTTCCAATTCCAATGTCTCTCATAAACCACATGGCCCCTCTCTCTGACAGGCATGGTGAGTGAGTTCAAGAGAAGAGATATCCTCACAGAGGTCAGAGAATGGTTGGGGTGTTGGACCTCTGACCTCCTGACTTATAGGGAAAAGGCTGCCCCACAAGCAAATTCCACTTCCAGCTCCAGAGTAAATCCTCCTCTGGGCAATAGGGTCTCTCAGCTCCTCCTCACATGGCTCTGAGTTCTCTGGGGAAGGCAGAGTTGTGTTCTACAAGAAGATGAGACTACTAGGTCTCCTGTGCCTGGTGACAAGCCCCCAGGGATGAGTGTATGAGATGTCAGACAAGTGTGTATGGGATGGTGATGAATGCATGTGACTGACAAAATCTGATGCTCCTGGTCCCCAGGTGTCATGCCCCAGGTGCAGCTGCAGGACATAGGCCCAGAACTTGTGCAGCCCTCACAGATGCTCTCCCTCACCTGTACTCTCCCTGGATTCTCTTTAATGAGCTATAGTGTCCACTGCACCCACCAGCTTCCAGGCAAAGGGCTGGAATGGGTCACTGTTATATGGAGTGATAGAAGCAGACTCTAACCCAATGCTGAAATCCCAGCTCAGCATCACCCGGGATACCTCCAAGAGCCACGTATATTTAGCCCTGGCTAGTATCGCTCAGTGGATTGAGTGCTGGCTTGAAAACCAAAGCATCACCAGTTCAATTCCCAGTCAGGGCATGTGCCTGAGCTCTAGACCATGTCCCCAGTGCAGGGGCCTGTGAAAGACAACCACACAATGTTGCATCTCTCCCTCTCTTTCACCCTCCCTTCCTTCTCTCTAAAAGTAAATAAATGGAATCCTTTAAGAAAACAGTCAAGTGTTTGAAACACTGAAAAGCCTAAGAACCAACAGCACAGCCATGTATTAGTAAACAAGAGACACATTGGGGGAAGTCAGTGTGAGCCCAGACACAAACCTCCATGCAGGAGAGGCTGTGACCTCCATGGGATGTTCAGGGGCCTGGAACACAAGGACACTACCAGGAGCGGGTGCAGTTAGAGGTTAGGGTAAATTTCCTCTCTGGTTTCCTGTTCATGTAGCACTTGCCCTCAGAACCTCTCTAGATTCCTGACTCTATGCTCACCTTTGAAGGCTCTGAATTAGGCAAGTCTGTTGTAAATGAAGAAAATATATCCCTGTGGACATAGTCTGAGTCTGTCCTGGAGCTAATAGTGCAGCCCAGCCCCACACAGCTAAGTGTCCAAGCTGGTCAGCATCAGGACAGGTGTGTGCAGGGACAGTGAACATCAACAGAGAAATAAGTGTGTGTGTGTGTGTGTGTGTGTGTGTGTGTGTGTGTGTGAGAGAGAGAGAGAGAGAGAGAGAGAGAGAGAGAGAGAGAGAGAGAAAGCTTTATTGAGCAGTAGATGTGCTGTGGGATTAGGGTCTCACACAGGGATACCTAGATGGGCCCTCCAAGCACAGGAATCTGAGGACATCAGAAGCCCCCAAACTTCGCAAGAATTGTGCTCAGTGGTATTGGCTGAGTCAGTGCATCTGGCAGTCCCAGAAAAGGGGATCCCTGGAGACTTTAATAGGCCCCTGGTTTTATGACTCCTCTCTGGGTCACTGGGGTTTAGTAAAGTCAGTTCTCTGTGCCTAGAGATGTACAAGCACATGGTGTCCCTGGAGAGTCATCCTGAAGTCAGGGCACTGCCTTCAGTTCTAGATAAGAGATCCTGAGGAGCCCACACACTGTGAGTATAGAAAGGACCCTCTCCTGTGGAGCATGGCGTGGACATAAGAAGGTGCACAGGACCCACAGGCTTAGGGCTGCTGCCCAGTAACAAGTGCAGAGAAGCTGAGGAGGAATTGACTGTGAGTTCCTGCATCTTTCTCTTTTCATGATGTAATCTAAAACAAAAGTTAGACATGAGTTGACTGTAAATATTCTATTATATCCGAGAATTTACCAAACTTGATAAGACACGATAGCCAGAGTAAAGGGTTATTTCTAGGGCTTTTTTGTATTTGAATTGTGAGGACCTGGGAACAAGGGTGGTTGTATTACCTCAATAGGTGCAGTGTTTAGAGACATACCAATAAAGGAATAAGGCTTTCAGGTAGTGAGGCCAGAACTGATTCAGGTGTTCTCTTTGTCACTCAAAGGTGGGCTCACAATTAGAAGCATGTCCTGTGTTGGCTTCTTCCTCTGTGAGAGGAACTATGTCAGCACAGAGCACAGGGACATAGCAAGGGACACATATTCTGCATTAGTGATTAGACCTGGAGCCTCAGACTTCCACTGATCATGGTCCTTGTACCCTCTTCTTTCTGTCATGTTAGGTTAAGTCTTCAGCTGTGAAACTCTCTGCCTCATGACTATGCAAATGAGAAGAGGTAGACTAGGTTAAATGTGAGTATATCTGGGCTCTGAGAGCATCACCCACTGCCACACCTTCCCCTACAGAAGTCCTGACAGCACAGCCCCGCATCATGGACTGGAGCTGGAGAGTGCTTTTCCTGGTGTCAGTGAGTACAGGTAAGTGTCTTCCAAGTGTTTGCATTGAGAAGGGGACCAGGAAGAGTCAAGGGGGAATTCTACCTACTCCTGTCTCCTCTCCACAGGTGTTCACTCTGAAGTGCAGCTATTACAGTCTGGGTCTGAGGTGAGGAAGCCTGGGGTCTCAGTGAAGGTCTCCTGCAAGGCTTATGGATACACCTTCACCAGCTACTGGATGCAGTGGGTGCGACAGGCCCCAGGGCAAGGACTTGAGTGGAATGGAGAGGTTAATCCTAGCAATGGTAATACAAACTACGCACAGAAGTTCCAGGGCAGAGTCACCATAACTGCAGACAAGTCCACGAGCACAGCCTACATGGAGCTGAGCAGCCTGAGAGCTGAGGACACAGCCGTGTATTACTGTTTGAGAGACACAGTGAAGGGAACACAGCATGAGCCCAGACACAAACCTCCCTGCAGGAGGGTCTGTAAACACCAGGGGTGTTCACTGTCCCTGAACACAAGGACCTTCTCATGAGCATGTTCACTAGGAGTTCTTTGCAGGTTTCCTGTGTGATTTCCTCTTCCTGTAACATTTCCCCCCAAGAAGTCTCCCCAGACTCCTGATTCTACACTCACCTCTTACTCTCTGAGTTAGAGAAGTCTGTGGTAAATAAAGACAATATTCTCACATGGACCAAAGTCAGATTCTCTTTCAGAGGGTCTTGTGCCCAATTCCAATGAATCATCAAACCTTCTGACCCAAGTCAGATGAATCTACCCAGAGAGACTCTGTTGGACATAACAGTGTTGCCCAGCCCCACACTGCCCAGTGTCCAAGCTGGCCAGCACCAGGGTACATCCATACTGTGCAGTGGGCACCGGCAGCTAATGAAATCAATACCAGAAGGTGAAATGTCTGCTGTGTTGATGGTCACTGTGTTGGCATCATGCTCACAGCACCCAGCAAAGGTGATACCACATAGGACAGAGGTGCCAACAAAAGGTTGGTGTGGGTGTCCAGGCTGGAGACTAAATCACACACACCAAAGGGACATGGAGGGTTTATCATGCACATTTTTGAAATCTCTGGGAGGACTGGAAAAATCCTTCAGCAAGTAAGATGTGCTTCAACAGAGGCAGGGAAGGATACTGGATCAAGATTTTATTTTGTTGAGCAGGTGGTACAAAGGGGATTTCTGCTTATAGGTATTGTGTGGTTTGCCTCTCCCAGGGACAACTAAAGTGGGGGAGGCAAATTTTCTTATCAGATTTCCTATGTGGACAGGTGAAGAAGGGGAAGGAATTACCAATCAGTTGTCAGCAGTCAAACATAAAATAAAATCAAGTCTGACTACCTATTTCACTTGTCAACTGTAGAAATGAGCAAAAATGATAAAAATGCTCATTTTGTGTGGACACCTACCATGCCTATAGAAAATGAAAAGAATAATTATAAGTGATCAAATGAAGATGAAGATGATGATGATGATGATGATGATGATGATGATGATGATGATGATAGAATTTGATCAGCTTCCTGGTGCAGTGTCTTTGGCGGGATCCCTCCCAATCCAAGATCATCAGATTTTGAAAGGCCTTGCCTCAGATGTCTGCTTCCAAAGATGAAAGGCTTCCCCAGAATCTATGAGGACCATGAGTTTAAGGAGCCCTAATAAACTAAATGTCCAATTGAATAGAATTGTGTGTGATTCTTTGGATGTAAAACAAAACCCACAGATGGATTTCATGGAGTTTCACTGCTGCACTTGCTGTTCAAACACTTGAAAAAATACCTTCCAATAAGAAGGGAAGAAAAAACACCTTCTAATACCTTATGGGCAATTTTCACTATTATTTTCTGCCTGCATGCAGTGGGGCAGAGGCCAGTTGTGAGTGAAAGTCAGTGAATTCATGGCTGTCTCTATTCACATGTCACATCTGACAACTGATGTGTCCTTGTGGGGAGATGATGGGCCACAGGTGTGAGTGGACAATCTTTGGACACAGCAGTTAAAGTTAATTGGCGTGCAAATAATTTTTATGTAAAAATGATATTTTTCAATCTCTGCAAAGATAGTGGGTGCTAGTGACCATGACATGTGTGTGTCATGGGCACACAACACAGCACTGGTTTGTGACAATTTGATAAAGTGAGCACCTCTGTCACTGCACGTGTAAGTGGTGAATATGCAAATTCAAGCAGCTTCTGTCATCTGAATGGACCAGTTTTCTGTCAGGGAATTAGCTCCAGGCATCACGGAAACACACACAATGAAAACATGTTCACAAGCCATGGGGAGTGTAGTTGGATGAAACCATCCTAATCATTGACAGGACACCCTTGAGGACTCAAGATCTCACCTTCACTGCTGGCCCAGGATTTGCTGTTTCTGTAACACAGAAGAAGGAAACAACTTCTGCTATGTCTGGAAGTTTTCACACCAGTGTTCACTGAAGATGATACCAGTGTGTCTATCCCATGTGTGCAGTTACACAGTAAAATTTAACAAGAGTCATTCAAAATTATCTTATTCCAACAAATAGTTGGTTTATGTGAGTGAGGTAGCCACCTGCAAAGTTTTCCATTCTTTTTTACTTAAAATCATAGGCTAAACATAGACATGTCACAGCAAGGGCCTTGGGTCCTTCAGTAGATTAATCCTTTGAGGGTTCAGATGGGTTAGCAACCCAGATTTTAAGGCTGCTTGTTTGGTATAATGAGTTCTTAGAGCATTTGCTTAGCTTCTACACAACATGTTTTTGTATTGGCTTCCACCCTCATGTTATTTCAGTCTCCAGGTTGGATCAGTGCCTCAGGCTTCCTCAAGTTCTTCATGGGGTGAGGATTCCTAGAGATATGAGCACCCACTTTGTTTGCACATAATCTGGTCATTGTAATCTACTGCTCCCCAGGCTGCTGTTTTGTTTTGTTTTGTTTTGTTTTCCTCATCCCATCTTGAGTGACAAGCCCAAGGAATGACAGTACCTTGCAACATCTGGGGTGATTTTATATCAGATGGAAGAATGGATTCAGTCAGAAAGTTCCTTTATTGCACTGCATTCTGATTAACAGCCTCCAGGTTTAATATCGATGTGTGATCTATTAACAAATAATACCAAGTCCAGGTTCTCATGAGTCTCCAATAAATTGAAGGTTTTCACTGAAATTACCCTAATGGAGACTAAACAATTGTGAGCCCCATTTTGGAATTTAGTTATGACACCAGTGTGTCTAAGATTTATCACAGACGTGTGTGGGTATCACCAAGAACCTGGGACATGGGTACATTTTCAAGTCAGTGCTATAATATCTCAGTGACTCCAAATATTATGTGTGGCTATTTAATAAAAAAGGGGGAACCATTTGAATTGAATAAATACTGAGGAAAAGCACACTATAACAACTGACAACCCCAATTGTATGTGAACTCAGATGGGGTTCATTCACCACCCATGTTAATGTATCCCCATGGACAGGCTTCCTTTTCCCATTCACACATAGATATACCCAGTGCATCAGGTTCAAGTTCAGTGGATGCCCATCACGTTTGCACGTGGTGACTACACTCCCAAATGTCCCATAGAGACATGAATAGGGGCTGTGAGACAGAAGCGATGACTCTTCTGAAATTTATTATTGATGAACAGGGGCGTCCCAACATAATCAGTGCTCTGCTCCCTGATTACAGCCACACCACAGGTCCACATGGACACAGATCATGACGATGAGAATAAGGCTGAGATGCCAAAGATGAAGAGTTTAGATAAAGTTGCATCCATTATCTAAAGTAACGGGAGGGCATATGAATGTTGTATGTATTCTGTAATGAATACAGAAAAAATATTGTTTTTCATATCAATACTATTGTATTTATATCTGTTATTTCTTTTCTTATTGTTGTTCAAGTAGTTTTCTACCTTTTCCCCAACCCCTCTCCACTAGCCCAGCCCTTCCTGCCTCCCTTCCCCATTTCCACCCACTTGTTATTGTCCCCCCTTGTTATATGTCCTTTATAAGTGTTTCTGTATATCCTTCACACTCTTCCCCATTACCCTCCCCCCTCTCCCTTCTGATCACTCTCAATTTCAGTGTCTTTGGCTATACTTCACTTACTTGTTCATTTTGTTGATTAGGTTCCTGTTAAAGGTGAAATCATATGGTAAATGTCTTTCACCACCTGGTTTATTTCACTTAGCATAATGCTCTCCAGTTACATTCATGCTGTTGCAAAGGGTAGGAGCTCCTTCTTCCTTTCTGCTGCATAGAATTCCATTGTGTAAATGTACAATAGTTTTTTGATCCATTCATTTACTGAGGGGCATCTAGGTTGCTTTCAGCACTTGGTTACTGTCAATTGTGCTACTATGAACACTGGGGTGCATAGGTTCTTTTGGATTGGTGTTTCAGGGTTCTAAGGATATAATCCTAGCAGTGGAATTGCCAGGCAAAAAGGCAGTTCCATTTTTAGTTTTCTGAGGAAATTCCGTAGTGTTTTCCACAGTGTATGCCCCAGTCTGCATCCCCATCAATTATTTCTTAAATATTCCATGTATTTGTTTGTTTATTTGTTTATTTATTTATTTTGAGAGATAAGGGGGGAGGAAGAGGGAGGAAAATATCAGTGTGTGTTTGCCTCTCAAACACCTCCTGCTCAGACCATGGCCAACAACCCAGGCATGTACCCTCATAACAGGGTGCAGTCAGAGGTCCCCCAGACAGGGATTTAATGAGGTTGAGAACTCAAGGTGTCCAGGATATATTAAAAATAAAGGATGTCCTCACCCAAACAAATCTGAACTAGGGGTGGGACACATCGAGCAGGCCCATTTGTGTTGTTTTGCATGGAGACAATTTTGCAAATAACCTCTAGAATGACCATTTACCATATCTATAACTTTTAACTGGTTTCATGGATATGCTACATATCTGTGGCCATGCCTTGAGCCTGGAAGATGAGAGTGACTTCCACCCATGACTTAACTGGGAGGCAACTCCCACTGGTTAGAGAGCCTGTGAGAGCTTGTAGATGATTGGCTCCAACAGGGCCACACTTGCCTGGATTTACTATGGCAGCCCAGTAAAGCTTTAAAAACACGGGAATGCTGGCAGGTATAGTTGGTTGTAGGAAGTGTTGGAAAATTAGGCTGGAGAGGAAGATTGTTGCTGGGATTTAAACCCTGGTCCAGCAGACATCGGAAGGATAGTCACAGGGCTTTGGGTCTCCCTTTGCCATGCAGCTTAGGAGCTAGAAAGCAAGATGTAGTGGTGATGCAAAGCTCTCTCTTAGAAGTTTGGGAGAATGCAGAACAGCCTTTGTGAGAAGGAAAGGGGTGAAAGGACTCTTGCTGGTGGGTCAGGAGAAGGTTCCACATGGGTTTTTATTAAGAACTTGAGATCAAGGTAGCAACAAAGCTGATGGTACTGGGAATGGCAGGAGGCCTGTCTGGTGAACATGGATTACTGGAAAGAACCGGGGGCTCCCTGAGCAAAGGACTTGTATTTCTTTTCCTGGGATATGGTATCTGGACTGGGCTAAAAGGGGAATAGAAGGACTGTTTGTGTTTGAGAGTGTTTTAAGAGACTTTGGGATTTTGAATGAAGACAATAAATCATTACTCTATGTTTGTATAACTTTTAAATAAATAGTTCCTTTTCTTTTTACCAGTCTCTGACATTGAGAGCTATAATCCCCAGGGCAAAGTGAACCTAGTACAGCAGGATCTCAGGAGAGGGGGGTCCATTCGGTAATAGTATCTTGATCTCCCACAGGTCTGTTCTGTAGCATCCTGACTGGAAATGGAACCAGTGATCTTATCATCTGAAGGTTGGCATTTTATCCACTGAGCCACACCAGACAGGGCATATATTTCTTATTTCATATAGTGATTTGCATCAAGATTTTCTATAACCAAATTTCTATAATTTAATCACACACTCTCCAATATCCAACTACATGTTTACCTGACCAGATGTCTGGGGCTCTCTGCCCACAGAGCTCCCCTGCTGTTGCAGATGAGAATAAATCTACCAAGACATGGTCTGCTTGGGGAGTAAAGGACCAATGTGTCAGAAGAAAAGGGCCCTGATCATCTCATTCTCTGTATCTTTATTGAGTTCAGCTCACAAAGAGATACATAGTATGCACATGAATCTCATCAACCAATGCTCAAACTACTACTGACAACATTTACAGACAATAGTTGAAGAAACATAGGGATTGTCTTCGGTAAATGTGGCTTTAGCTCATGTTTCTGTTTCATAGCAACAGGAAAGAAAAATCCTCAAAGGAAAAAAAATGTGTATCCCTTCTCTGGCCACATTTCAATTGGATCTCTTTGTTCCAGTACAAGGTTGCAGCTGCCACTGGCATACTTTCCAGGCTGTTCAGGTGGTGAAAGCAAAGCAGCCAAGAGATTAGGATACTTTTTACAGAAAGAATGCAGACTCAGGCTATGATGTAAACAAGGGGTGACGGTCTTTCTTCCCTTTCTCTGTAGACCCCCTAAGTCCTTCCCTGATGGCCCATCATGACTTTTCTTGCCTTAGGTTGTCCCTCCCTTGAGGGTTCTTACCTGTCATTGGATAACCAGTCACCCACCTGGGTCAAGCAGGGGGAAGTGAGGGACACAAAAGCTGTGCTCCTGCCAGAAGGAAATGTTCTGTCTCCTTAGTGGCTAATGTCCTCTAGGCCTTCTTACTCAGCTGTAACTGTGGGGCCCTTATGTCCATCAATGAGGGTACAGTCCCTGAAATCATACAGGATGGCTCCCAACACAGATCGGGTCATGGCTTTTTCCTGTGTCCCCAGTGTTTTAACCTAGTTTTACCACATTGTCTAGCCGCAGGGGTGTCCAATCTTTTGGAATATCAGGACCACACTGCAATAAGAAGTGCTGTCTTGTGTCACACATTAAATGCATTGCAAAATATAAACAAACAAAGAAGCAAATAATTTTATAATGTTTTAGGTGCATCTATACAAATGTGCCTCACAGGCCATAGGTTGGACACCCATGGGGATAATAAAATGAAATGAGGCAATGAAGCTGCTGCACATTTTGTACCAAACTCCACTGAAGGAGCACGATGGGGAAGAACACTCTCATTCTCTGTAGACTTCACACTTCTGTCTCTAAATGATAAACAGACACTCAATCTCCTCCAACACTGGGTCCCCATGCTCTAGGGTCACACTCTGTTCTTAGTTAATATTCTGATCATTTGTAGGGAATATAGAGTCAGATGAAATATTTACATCTCTTGAGCACAAATCTCCTGCAGTTTCCATCCCCCGTCTCATCATGAAGATTGATATCTCTGGGCGTGTTCCTCCCTGGTATCCTTGAAAGGCATCTCATTTCTGTCATTACTTACTTGCTTATATGACCATTCATAAAATTTTTCTACTGGGTCTACCCACTGTTAGTGTGGCCATATATGTTGTCCCTCCAAAGTAGGGAGGGACAACATATATTAATATCCACAATATCACAGATGTTTCTCCAAGCAGACCTAATATTTTCTTTCCTGGTTATGAGAACACCTGAGTAGCCCTTATAAACACACATCAACATATGCACACCTGTTATATATTTTTTTTATCATTGAGCAGCAATGTGCACCAACTTCCATCCAGGTTCATAGTCTCCTTACTGCCAGGACTGACCTGTGCATATCAGTTCAAACCAAGAGACCAAAGACCACCTGATGAGTATGGGGTTCCCTGGTTCTGGATGTCAGGGTCTGCCTTTTCCTCTCAGTTGGCCTGTAACAGTTCAGCCCACATTTTCAGGTTCTAACCAAAGGGCTTGGGTTTTTATTTGTGAGGTACTTCCTCCAACTCCTAGTGACTCTCCAATAACCTACATTCAGACAGGTAAAGTTTATTACTTAATCCATCCAACAAATATTATTGGATACACGGGGTGCATTATTTTGACATTCTCCAGACTGCAAAAAACAGATACTCTTTTTTAAATTTAATTTTATTTTTTTATTGTTGTTTGAGTACAGTTGTCTCCATTTTCACCTCACCACATGCCCCCACCAGACCCATCCCCACCTTCCACCCTCAAAACTATCCCCTCAGATGTCATCATCTGAGCTGAGGTGTCACTGTAAGAACAACAAGAGCATTTGATGGTCATATAAACTTATCCTTGTTCTTTGTATGTAGTCTAAGGCAATTTGATTACTTAAGACAAGTTTAGCAGAAAAATCCAGAGATTTCTGAATAATAGCAGGTGAGATGGCAGTTTCATTGGTTATGGTGGTTAAAGCCTTGGAGAGATTCTGACGTACAGGTTGATGTGCAGCTCCTTCCCTCCAAGGTAATACAGCACGTCTAAAGAAACATTCATAGCCCGGGATTTTTCTGGGGATATCTCAGGCCATGTTTGTTCATATTTAGAACATGATCGTGTTCATGTTTATAGCTCACTCTGTAGTCCCATGTGCCTCAACAGTTTTATGTACTTGCTTGTAGATCTCATGAGTGAGTAGGACTCCCCTGCTTCCCCCTGAACAGGATAGAAGGATGTGGGGTTGGAGTATATGTTCCAGTGGGGACTGAGAGAAACCTGCTTTCTTTTCGTACAAAACATTGCTCTGTTAGGCAATTTATGGAACAAGTCCAGTTCCAGCAGATGGATGGTGCATTCAGGCAAACAGAGAAAGCAGTGTGATAACTTTACATCTCTGAGTAGGCATTTTAATGGCTTGAGGAAGGATTTTTGCTGTATTTGTTTTATTACAGCCATGACCAAGACTTTTTTATACACCTTCGTGTTTTATACAGATCATGTGGGTCCCAAATGTGTCTGAGGCTCAGTTAGTGAAGTGATGATGGTTGTGAGGCATCAGAGGAGCCCCTGGGCCCATCATTCATGATCTGAGTCACCACTCCAGTGCACCATCTGCCCATGTGCCTCTTTTGATTCAGTTCTTTTTCTCAGGCCTGCATCCAGGCACCTGAGCTTTCTGCCCTGGTGATCTTCTGATTAAACAGGGATCTTAGTGGGACATCTTCAGTGGCAGTTTCCACTGTCTGAGATTTTTCTCATAGCATCAAAGATTGTGGGTCAGCTGCCTCCTTCCAAGGACTGCAGCTTCTGGAGCGCCTGAGAGTCCCAGGTTAGACGTCCTGCACTGGATCCATTCTCAGAGGAGTGGGTTTCATATTTGCTCCCTGGGCTGTAAGGCATGAATCCAGGACTGCTCTGCATTTACTGCAGCCTTTGTCATTAACACACACACTAAGTTCTCACCCATGAGGCTCAACAGCCATTTCCCCTGATTCCTCACTCAGGAGATAAACCTCCTAGTGGTAGATCATGAAGACACTATTGAGGACGATGTGAGGGAAGGTTGTCTGAGTCTGTTGAGAGTGTGGGTATGCGGGTCTTTGAGGGTTAATTTATGGGTCCACTTGACTGGCAAGTGGGTGCCCCCGTATTTGTTCACATTATCTGGATGATTCTATGTGGATATTTTAAATCAGTGGACTGGGTGAGGCAGATTGCCCTTTCTAGTCGGGCAGAACTGTGTGCCCATTGCTGGCCTGCAGGGGACAATTGTGACCTTCCTGTCTGATGGCCATGGAACTGGAGTGTCCATATGAGCTTTGTTTCTCCCTCCAGCACCCAGGGCACATGGGCTCCTCCTGCATCTCAGACCTGAGTCCATGGACTGGAACTAACTCTGAGAATCCTCTGTAACCCTCTCATCACTGTCATTCCTGGATTCCCCTAACCCTCCCGTCTGTTGTGATCCCTTATTTCCTCAGAGCTGCAGTGCAGAGGTGGGATGTGTGTCCCAGTCCCAGGAAGTCCAGAATGAGGCAGGTGTGACCTGGAGGAGAACCTGGTCCCCATCAGACTCAGGGTGCCATCAGCTCTGCCCCGGTCACATAGGCCGTGTCTCCACCTCCCCTTTCTCCTCATCCTTGTCCTTCCAGAATGGACAGGAGACTGTGACAGAGGAACACAAGCACACTATCAAAATTATTACTGTTTGTCCTAACTCAGCACAGCCTCTGGTCACAGGTGCTTCCTCCCCAGTTCATGTGATCACATCTTGACTCCTTTCACCTGAGTTTGTTGTCCACTTTCCCTGTGCTCTGCCCGCTCCTTCCTAATCAGAAAAATGGCAAAAACACCTGGTTATAATCAACTGCATTCTTATGAAAACCAGAGAGATGGAATAAGAAACTCAATAGCAAGATGTGTCCCATCCTCACCACAAAATGCCATTCCTCTTAAATAAACAAAGAAAGAAAATGAAAATAAAAATTAAAATTAAAAGTGGTCCCAGCTCGTGTAGCTCAGTGGATTGAGCACAGGCTTTGAACCAAAGGGTCTCTGGTTTGATTCCCAGTCAGAGCACATGCCTGGGTTATTGACCAGGTAGGTCCCCAGTGGGGTAACATGTGAGAAGCAAAAACACATTGATATCTCTCTCCCTTTCTCCTTCACTTCCCCTCTCTCTAAAAATAAATAAATAAAATATTTCTAAAAAGAAAAAGTGGGCATATTGAAGAACGCAGAGGAGCCTTGGAAGCACAATGCTCAGAGAAATGGGCCACTCTCTGAATCACAATGGCTGCATGCATTTGTGTCTGTGAGAGATGGAGGGTCCAGGGCATGGAGACAGAGTCCAGAATGTGGGGTAGCTGGGGTGGGGGAATGACATGGGGAGTTATTACTCAAAGGGCAATGAGTCAGAATCGGAAAGTGAGTGTTTCTGAATTTGGAAGGTGATGATTGTTGCATGGCAGTGTGACTACACTTAATGCCACTGTATCCATGTAAAATCGATAAGCATGCTGGTTGTTAGTGTGTATTTTATCACAAATGTCACACCGGCACTAATGAGAGGTGTTTTCCAGGAGAGGTGGTACCTCCTGACTCTGCAGGGTTGGAATGGAGTCTGGGACTGCTGCAGGTATGCAAGGTCATTCACAGGAGCTCATTTTTGGGCAAGAACCTCAAACAGAGTGTGCCTGCCCCATGGGTATGTCCAGGGAAATGGAATTTGGGAACAGGGGAAGCCTAGGTCAGAATTCTGAGCCACAGCCTCCCTGAGCTGAGCGCAGTGTGTGAGAGGATGTGTGGGGTCAAGGGAAGAGGATGAGGCATGTCCTTAGGGGGCAGGACATTACAAGGACCTGAGTATCTCTTCGAGGGGGATGCAATGTGGGTGGCATGTCTTTAGGGTGACCGTTCTCTGTCACGGTGCAGCCAGGATGATGGTGGGAACCCACAACCTCCATGATGCTCACCACAGGACCCTGCTGCCCAAAATTGATGGCCCCTTCTTGGGAGACACGTTGTCACCATGAATTTTTACTTTACAGTGTCCCCCTGAGCCAGTAGCCAATGTATCCCTCTGAGCTCACCTGGCATGAGAGTTACAAGGCCTTCAACAGGTTACATTTTTCTGTGTGTCACTGTCTTTACAGCTCCTGGAAACCTGGGAAAAGAGACACCCATGTGTCACCTGAAATGCATCTCAGAGCAACGTCACAGGGGCAGGTGAGCAGGGGAAGACATGTCCAGACTGGGGCCCTCTGGGACAGCTCAGAACACACATCACTGGGCTGGCCAGGGCCATGGTCAGGGGCTCAGTTCTCCTCCTCCAAGTTGGGGGAGAGGACAGGAGTGGGTTTCAGAGCACGGGTGTCCCCTGAGGCACAGGTGTGCTGCTTGCTGAAGGAGGTTGTCTCACTGCTCTCCCTTGGCATCCACCTCCCTTTCCTTCATGCTGTTCATGCTGGCCAGTGCCCTGGCTCCTCACAACGTGTCCCCCTGTATCTTCTAGGACAGTGTTTGCCATTTCTAGCACAGATGTCACCTCAACCGCATGGGGTTGCAACAACCCCTAACTCTCAGCTCTCTTAACAACACAGAGGTAATCTCCTGAGACATCTGTCACCTGTGGATATCTTTCATGTGTTCCATGGATGTCCTCAGGCTGTCAGATGTGCCCCAGTCCTCGCTGTGCACAATTAAATAATGGGACTGCAGTGGGAATGTTCTGTGTGTGGAGTGTGTGGGAGACTCAGGGAAGCAAACTTGGTTTTAAGCATTTCCCAGCCTTTTAAACCCCATCATGGGTTTCACCTCAGTTTAGTGATTTAAAGAAAGACACACCTGCTCTGCACTTTGTTTTTTTCTCCATCCATCACCTTGGCCCATCATGAGCCCCCAGTCCCCTTCTAGCACATCATCCCCAATATCCCCTTCCTCCAGTGCCTCAGATGAATGTCGGGATGGCAGGTTCCAAACTGACTCTATGACCAGGAAGCAGGAACCATAATCCACACACATTAGAACACCTGCTGGCCAGAGTCAGCACCTGTGTCTCTCTGGGAGAAGGTATCTCCAGGACTTCAGGGCCTCATGTGGTCTAGGAATGTGGGAGGCATCTTGAGTGGCTCACCTGTGGGAAGGGGCTGCCTGCACTGCCCTGGGAGAAGTGAGGTGAAAGGAAGGACACAGCATGTGAAGCACCTGTCTCAGCTGCAGGGCCAGGGCTGTACTCCTGGCAGCAGGTACTGACCAGTGTGGCCCATTCCCTGGAGCTGGGCTGACACAGAGGCTGCACATGAACCACCACCTGCAGGACCAGGGGCCTCAGCCAAGTCAGGGGAAAGACATTTTTAGTTTACTCTTATTTTACATAAACTGTTATTTTTCATAAAATTACATTTTCCAATCTGGCAACAATGAATCTACTTCATGTGATATTTTGGCCTTGGGCAGATGTTTGGGCATAATGTAAATCTGTTTTAATATCCACTTGAATAATGCATGAAATTAAAAGACTATGGTCACTCATCCAGTCCAGCTTCAATGTTTAAATGTGGAAAGATGGGCTGTCCACTGTCATGATTCAAAGTTGTCTCATAACCCAACTACACTCCCATCCCTGACCCACGTCATCAAACCTGAGAGAAGAAATGTACTCAGAGACCAGAAGGACATGGTGAAGTGACCTAAGTCTCTCCTTAGTTATGAGAACAGAGTCCCCCACATGCAAATTTCCTTCTCACATCCAGTTTAAAGTGCCCCCTGGGCTGTGGGGGCTCACAACTGTCTCCTGACAGGGGGCTGAGGTTTCTCGAGAAGGCAGAGCTGTGCTCTAGAGAAGATGAGACTGCTGGGTCTCCTCCTGTGCCTGGTGACAGCCCCCCTGGGTGAGTGTCTCAGATGTCAGGAATAGTTCTATGGGATGGTGGTGAGTGCACATGACTGACAGGGTCTGATGTCCCTTGTCCACAGGTGTCCTGTCCCAGGTGAAGCTGCAGGAGTCAGGCCCAGGACTGGTGAAGCCCTCACAGACCCTCTCCCTCACCTGCACTGTCTCTGGATTCTCTTTAACAAGCTATGGTGTGCACTGGACCCGCCAGGCTCCAGGGAAGGGGCTGGAGTGGGTCGGTGTTATATGGGATGGTGGAAGTACAAACTACAACCCAGCGCTGAAATCCCGACTCAGCATCACCAGGGACACCTCCAAGAGCCAAGTTTATTTAACACTGAGCAGTCTCACAACCGAGGACACAGCCATGTATTACTGTGCGAGAGACACAGTGAGGGGAAGTCAGTGTGAGCCCAGACACAAACCTCACTGTGGGAGGCAGGAGGGCTGGCCTGCAGGGGCCACCCAGGACACCAGGGGGCGCTGTACCCTCACCAATCATAGAAAACAGCTCCAGTGGCAGGTGTGGACCTGGTGGGGACTGAAGGAGCTTCCTCCTGGGAGCAGGGGTTTCCTCTCAGAGCTCACAGCTGCATCCAGGGACCCTGCCTTCTTCTCTGTTAATTTGGTTTCTGAGGTTTTCACTGCAGACAACAAACAAAAATATAAAATTTTTTGCAGATGAAATATCGCCAGGGACTACTGAACTCTTCTTCAGCAAGTTCCTGTATTTTTTTTTCTTTTCTTAATAAAGTACATCACAGTTTATTATGAAATTATACTTAAAATGTGACTGAGGAGTGTTTGATTCAGAAGAACAAATTCTATGTTTGTAGTAAAACATAAGCTCATATTTATAGACCCTTTATTTGTGTTTGAAGAAGCTACAAACATCCCAAAAAGTTTTTCTAATTTTGAAGTAAGCAAACTAGGGAGCATGCATGAATGGACTCTACTCAGCAATGAAAATAATGATGAGGTAACACAGGAATCAATGCCAGTGAGTCTCAGGGATCACTCAGTGTGGGATGTGCCAGGCTCAGAGACTCCTAAGGGGTGTGTCCTGGTTCTCACAGGTCCACCCCAGGAGGACAGGGGGGTCTTTCTGTGCCTTTCTCACTGTTACCAGGCTGGCAGCTGCACTCTGTGTAGACTGACCACACTCTCATTCTCAGCAGGGCCTGATGAATGGACGGCTCCACATATGGAAACAATCACCTCCAGGCTGCTGTGAATGCACAGTGTCCACCACCAGGTCTGCTGTTGTCCTGACAGCAGCTGTCTCCTCCTGGTGCCTCTGTCTTTGGTTCTCCCACAAGCACAGGACCCCATGGCAGCTGAGACTCCAGTGATCTTCATTTCTTTCAATGGCTTTTACTCCACACCAAGGCCTCCAGCACCTTCATACGCTGCTGGAAATGACTTCATCACCATGGGAATAGATCTGGACTTTACCTGGTGGCTGATTTCTAGGCATTTTCCTGAGAAAACTCTGACACAGGTTATTCACCTTCTGCTGGGGACAAAGATGGCTGCACTCCACACTCAGTAAAGAGGTGAGTGCTCAGATGTGATTACGTGGCAGCTCTTGTCTCCATGACCCTACATGTCCAGGTGGGTGAACCCTGTGAGGTAAGGTAATGTAGGAATGTCAGGGACCCAGTGACCTAGGAGGCTGTGTACAGGACATGGCCTCCATCCCAGGAGTGATGTCAGTTGGACAGAGTGAGTCCTGTAGTTTGGTGGCAGCTGCATGGATCTCAACCTTAGTAGCCAGCAGCTGGGGGATGAATGCAGGACACTGACATCTTCTCTTCTGGAAAAGGAACCTGTGACCAGGGCTGGCAGCACAGAGTCTGTGCTCTTGAATGTGCTTGTCTTGAATGCATTGGCTGCACTAGGATGGGGAAGGGAGGGTGTGTGCCTTAGTGTATATTGTCTAGGTGTTATCACTGTTGGAATCTGTTCTGGAGTCAATTCTTCTTCATCATCAGTGTTCCAATAGGATCACCCCCAGTCCAAGCAGGGCTTTTAAAAACAATTTCTGCATTCTGACTAGGACTGATTCCATTATAGCTCTTCATGCCCTCACACTGGAGTTGAAGTCCCATCTGCCCTTTTGTGCTGTGGTGAGAACTCCACATGATATCTACACTTGACACAAACCAAATACATGCACTGCTTGTTAACCCCAGGTGCAGCAATGGGCAGCTGACCTCTGGAACCCAACCACCCTGCATCACAGGATGCTTCTTTGGAAAGGAAGCTCACTGTTCCCCTCCCACCAGCTCTGGGCAACCACCACGCTGCCCTCAGCAGCTGTGTCTGGACTGTCTGAGAGTCCTGATGTAAGAGGGACAGTGTAGTGTTCCCTCAGCTGTGCCTGTGTCCCTTCACTCACCACAGTGTCCTCAGGGTTCATCTCTGTATGTGTTACAGGATTGCCTTTTAACTATATTGTAAAAGTAGAAAAAAAAAGTAAGTGAAATCCAGTGTTCATCTGAGGTTACAAAAGAAAAATTACTTAGGAAACAGAGATTCAGGCAGAAGCCTAAACACTGCCCTGAGTAGGGGTGAAGGTTTGGGGTGTTTGTGAGACAGGGAGGAATGCAGGTTCAGGACTAGAGGGAGGAACTTCTATCACTGCAGACAAGCTAAGTTAGTCTTTAGCTGCATGTGGGGGTGCAAATTTGAAGACTGTCTGCAATTTTCAGTCCAGTAGTCAGGATACATCTTCCCTGTTATCTGTGCAAACAGTTGTGTGAAATGCAGTGTTGGGGACCAGTGCAAAGGTGACTGTGCTGAGTCCACACCCTGCACAGGTTGGAGAAGGAAGATGTGCCAGGTGGTTTGTCTGGAATGGCTGTCCCCACTCTATTTTAACACGGCCCCTCTCCTGTCAATTTGTCACAGTAAGAACCCTTCACATGTGATGTGTCCACCACAAACCCCTGACAGAAAAACACACTGTGACTCATTCCAGGCTTGAGCTCCACAGCCAACCCCCAGCTGTGACTCCACCTCATGATGGAAACTTCCAGCCAGGGAACCCCTCTTCCCAAGTTCCTGCTCCAACTCTGCAAACACCATCCTGCTGCCTGTGTCCATGAGCTGTGCTGACTCAGAGATGTCACCTCCAGGGGGTCACACAGTGCTGGTCCTCCCTGATGGCTTAGTGCACATGTTCATGACATACATTTACTGAAATGATAGAGATTTATGTGATTTATCATATTTCTGTGAAGAGTTCCTGAGAAAGGGTGTTTACATGATGCATTTCCCAAGTGTGATAACACATGACAATGGCATCTGCACAGAGGATAAGCATGCAGTGCCTGAACTGACTTGGTGGCACACATACCTGACACATGCTTGAGAAATCCAGCACAGGTTTAAGGTCTTGTGAAAATGTGGATGTTCTCAGTGCTCTCCTAGGTAGGAGCTGCCTGTGACATTCCCCAGACAGTGAAAACAAAACAGATGCTCATGTCTGTCCTGGGAACTGACAAGAACTCAGTGCCTGTGGGGCTGCTGGATTTGAGGACATGGAGCCCACAGGTGGAACATCACGCAGCTCCTCCATGACTGACCAGAGAGAAGACCATCTTGAAAAGGGAGCCTGAGTAATGACCAGCAGGGCCTGAGTTCTCACCTGTGATGCCTTGATCCATGCAGGAATGTCAATGAGGGCCAAATAGAAACCCAGGTGAAGGATGAGATGGTGACTCCTGCAGTGACTGACAGGTGCAGCTGTGGGTCACTGAGAACTGAGAAACAGTGGATCTGTTTCTGTGTGGGATGCTGGGGTCTGGATCCTCAAGGCAGGTGGTAGAAGGGAAGACAACCAGCAGAATGGACAATCGAGAAAGGGTGAAAACCCAAGGTGTCCCTCACAGAGCTGTCCTCACTCACCTAACAAGTCCCACTCAGGCCTAGAACCCATGTGGAGGCCCAGCCCATGTGGTAGGAACAGGGAGAAAGGAGACTTCAACAATATTACCATGAAAATCATCAGTGTGTGTGTGTGTGTGTGTGTGTGTGTGTGTGTGTGTGTGTGTGTGAATAATTGAGTAGTAGAAATGTGGTGGGATTAGTGTCTCATGCAGGGTCCTCAGATGGGACCTTCAAATGGGGGAATCTGAGGCCACCAGAGGCCTCCAAAGGCCCCAAGAACTTCCAGACTCAGAAGTGTTGGCAGTGTCAGTGCATCAGGCAGCTCCAGGAAAGGGGCTCCCTGGTGGCTCATAGAGCCCTTGTTTGGAGGCTCCCTGCAGAGTCACTGGGGTTTAGTAAGGTCAGTTCTCTGTTCCTAGAGATGTCACAGCACATGGTGTCCCTGTGGGAGCATCCTGAAGTCAGTGTCCAGTCATGAGAGGTTCATGCCCTCTGAGCCCAGACAGGACCCTCCCCTGCAGGGTGCAGGTGGGGCAGCAGGGGGCACCTAGGACTCAGGAGTTCTGCTGCCCCAGGAGCAGATGCAGAGGGAGCCAGGGAAGTAGTTTCTCTGAGGACCTGTATCTTCCTCTTCTGAAAAATCATCTAAAATAAGATTGGACTTGAGATGACTGTAAGTATCCTATTCCCTCAGAGCATTTAGCAAACTCAATAAGACATGACAACTATAGACAATGAGAGTATTTGTGTGGTTACTTTATACCCAAATTGTAAGGAGCTGGGGCAGGGATGGTTTTATTAACTCACTAGGGGCAGCATTTTGGAGACACACTGATCCAGGAATAACACATGCAGGTACCAAGGCCAGATTGGTACCACTGGTCCCTGTGTCACTGAAAGGTGGGCTCACAATGAGGAGCATGTCCTGTGGTGGCTTCTTTCTCAGTGGGAGGAGCTATTTCAGCACAGAGCTCAGGGACCTGTCAGGGGACACATGTCCTCCGTAGTGGATTAGGAATTAGTCCATCAGACTCCCCTTACGCATGGTCCTTGTGCCCTCTAATTCTCTCAGGTGGGGTGAGGACTTCAACCATTAAACAACCTTCCTCAGGACTATGCAAATGAGAAGAGGTGGACTAGGTTAAATGAGGGTCTGTCTGTGCCCTGAGAGCATCACCCACAGCCACACCCTCCCCTACAGAAGACCTGATGGCACAGCCCCTCACCATGGACTGGAGCTGGAGAGCCCTCTTTCCTGGTGGCTGTGGCTACAGGTATTGGGCCCCTTAGCTCCTGGGTCTGGGAAGGGACAAGGGAGTCTTAAGAGGGATTTCCACCCACTCCAGCCTCCTCTCCACAGGTGTCTACTCCCAGGTGGGGCTGGTGCAGTCTGGGGCTGTGGTGAGGAAGCCTGGGGCCTCAGAGAAGATATCCTTCAAGGCTTTTGGATACATGATCACCAGCTAAGCTACATTCTGGGTGAGACAGGCCCCAGGAGAGGGCCTGCAATACATTGTCCAGATCAACATGAAAAGTGGGAAGCCCATGTATGCCCAGGGCTTCTCAGAACAAGTTCTCTCCTGCATGGAAACCTCTGCCAGCATAGCCTATCTGCATGTAAATGGTCTGAAGTCATGGACACAGCCATGCATTACTATGCAAGTGACACAGTGTGATGACCCACAACCTCAGTGTGTCACAAACACTGAGAAGTGGGACAACTTGGCTGGGATGAGGGGATGACAGGGTGATGGACCTCCTGACTTCCTGAAACACAGTCAGGAATCTGAGACCAGAAAAGTTGCTGCCAGAGGCACATCAGACTCAGGGAAAGTTTTCAAGAGACCAGATGCACTATGAGAGAGATACAGGGAATATGCTCCTGAATCAACCCCTGTTACTTTTTGTGATTGTGCAGGGAGCACATTTGGAGCCCCCTTGTCCTCTGAATGAAGCACTTCATTGAGACATCATCTGGGAATCCTTGGTCAGGGTCACCTTTGGGGATTCAAATGAGGTGTCTTCCTAGCAAGTTCTAGGGCATTCCCTTATTTATGATCAATGCAATTGTTCTTGGGGAAAAGTAAGTACATAAGTGAAGGGGAGATTTCTATGTTCTTCCTTCTGACCAAGCATCACAGAGATGACCTTTGGCAGCAAAGTCGAGGGTTGGCAGGTATTCCAGGTCCCAACACTGTTTATGACATCACAGCATTCTTTCTGTCCTCACTCATGGTGAGATAATAAGGACTCTCCTCACCTGAGACAACAGCCCTGTGAATGTCCCTGTCCCTGGGCCAGTACTGATGTCATCTCACAGCAGAGAGCAGGGTGGGGACATCATTGACAATGGAAGACCCACATCCAGCCTGTACTATGTTCCCATGTCAACTGAAACACTTATCACACACCTAGCCCTGCAATCTACACACATTTGTCCTTGTGCATTCTGGAGGTCAGAGAGAATGTGTCATCTCAAATGAGGTGTATGCACCATCTATGGTAATTCATCCCCATGCACAGTGTTCCCTTTCCCATTTTGAACATCGACATAATCAGTACAATGGGTTCAAGTTCAGTGGATGCCCGTCATGCATGGCCATGGTGACAGGCTCCCATGGGTCACATGCAGACATAAATAGGGACTGTGAGAGAGAGGAGATGGTTCTTCTGAAATTAACTATCAAAGAAACAGGGGCCTCAACACAAACCTTCTCCTGCTCCTGGATGAAAGCTACATCACAGGTCCACATAAACACAGATCCTGATGATGAGCAGTATGCTGAACCCACAATGATGAACACTTTAATATAAAGTTAGTCCACCAGCTCCAGTAATGGGAAGTTATTTGAATGCTTTATTCATCCTCTAATCAATGGATAAATAAAAATAATGCTCTTCATGTCAATTATGCTTTTATTTATATCTGTTATTTTCTATTAGTGTTTTGCATCAAAGTTTTTCCATAATCTGACTTCTAAAATCTCAACATACTTACTCCCCACTTTCTAAATAAATCTTCACCTAAGCAAACCTAGTCATGACTGAGTTTCTTCAGTGTCATAACTGTTTGAACCTGCTTTTAACACCAAGATTAGGAAATAAAAACAAAAATGAGGCAGTGAAGATGCTGCACAGTCAGCACAAAACTCCACTAAAGAAACACGTCCCAGGTAGTACTGTCTGCTTCTCTGAAGAGTTCACACTTCTGTCTCCCAATGATCCACACAGATGCTCCACCTCCTCCAACACTGGGTCCACGTGCTCTAGGGTCACACTCTCTCCTTAGTTGGCACTCTGATTGCTGTGTAGAGGAACTAGGGACAGATGGAAATTTCTGTGACCCAAACTGGCACCTCCTGCACTTTTAATGCTTCCCTGTGGTTGTAAGCATTTAATTTCCTTGGTATGTTTATAACTGGTGGATTTCAAAGGCATCTCTCATTTTAAATACCTCTGTTTTATGAAAATTTACTCTCATTGGTCATGTACACTTCTCATGGACCTGTTGGGCCAGTGAGGATGGCACAGGGTCAAATGTGGGGAGTAATTGTTGACAGACAAACACCTTTAGACATGTCAAACACTGGGACCATGGCATTCATGTCACCATTCAACTCCAGAGCTCCCTATATAGCAGGAGGACATGCAAATAGGGCCCCTCTGCTCATGAAAAGCAGCCCAGCCCTGACCCTGCAGCTCTGGGACAGAAGCCCTGCTTAGGATACTGAGGTGTCCCCAGTTCCTGGTCAGGACAGAACACAGACCTCTCACCATGCAGTTTGGGCTCAGCTGGGTTTTTCTTGTTGCTATTTTAAGAGGTGATTTATGGAGAACAAGAGACACTAAGTATGTGAGTTGAAATGACTGAGAGGAAAGGTGGAAATGTGACAGTTTCCAGACAAAGATGACTTTGTGTTTGCAGGTGTCCAGTGTGAGGTGCAGCTGGTGGAGTCTGGGGGACTTGGTGAAGCCTGGGGGGTCTCTGAGACTCTCCTGTGCAGCCTCTGGATTCACCTTCAGTAACAAGTATATGAACTGGGTCTGCCAGGCTCCAGGGAAGGGGCTGGAGTGGGTCTCACACATCAGTTATCCTAGGGGTGGTAACACATACCAGGCCAATTCTGTGAATGGTCAATTCACCATCTCCAGAGAAAACACCAAGAATGAGCTTTACCTGAAAATGAACAGCCTCAGAGCAGAGTACACAGCCTTGCATTACTGCATGAGAGGCTCAGTGAGGGAACTCAGGGTGGGACCAGACACACACCTCCAGCAGGGGGCAGGGTGGGACCATTGGAGGGGGGCTGAGCATCCCTGAACACAGGGACAATCCTAGGAGAATCTGCAGGTGGAGTTTTGGTCTGTTTTCCTGTGTGGTTTCTGCTTCCTGTAACAGTTTCCCTCAGGCAACCTCTCTGCTTTCCTGACTGTATGCTCACCTCTGAATTCTCTGAGTCAGAAATGTCTATTGTAAAGACAGACAAGCAGGATAGCCCTCCAAAATGGGATTGGGTCCCGGTTTGTACCTCTCACCCCTCCTTGTTTTTAGCAACTCCAGGGACAGCCCAGGTCTTTTATAATAAATCAGCAAAATTTTATTCTCTGCCTGTCCCTGCAGGCTCCATATATGCCAGCTGCCTTACTCATCTCAGCATTACTCAGTTAAGCCTCACTATGGTCTATCTAGTTAGAAGACAAACTCAAGTATGGGTGCCAGTTGATGTAACCAGAGAATGGGAAGATCCCCATGGAATCACAGTGCTTAACAATGCACTGTCCTCCTTACAAGTCTAATGGTTCATCGGCACCCTAATTGCATTCATTGTCTCTGTTATAGTTGTCCCAGCTACTGCTGCCATGGCAACCGCTGCCCTCGTTGACTCAGTTCAAACTGCTCATACTGCTGATGTTCTCTTAACCAATTCCACCTTAGAAATGCTCCAACAGGCCCAGATTGATCAAGAGATCCTGACTCACCTCTCTGCAGTTGAATCAGCCCTCAACTGTATTTGCCAATGCCAGGATGTGCTAGTGACTGGTCAGCAGCTGACCTGTGACCCTGATTTCTTCAAACTGTGTGTCACTCCCACTCCAGTGGAACTCCAGCCAATACTCCTGGAGTGATATTCAATATCGCCTAAGAGGAGCATTTTCCACCAATTTAAAGAGACAAATTAATAAATTGCAACTGGGTTTATGCCAGCAGATGCAGAACATTCAAAGCTTAACTAAGCAGGAGATTTTTCAAACACTCCATGATAATTTTGGCTAGCTAAACCCCCCAAAATTCGGTTTGATGGACTCAACCTGAGACCTGGATCACTAGAGCTGCTGGTTGTTTACTGATTCTAATAATGCTCTGTGTACTTCACTGCATTTGCACATTATTTGCCCAGGGTTGTAAAAGAGACCAGCAAGTAGTAAGTCTTGTGGGATCCATCACCACAACAGTCCTAACAAAAAAGAAAAAAAAAGGGGGAAATTGTAGGGGACCAGTTTGTTTTGGTCTGGCAAATGTGACTCAGCCCTGTATGGAAAACCTATAGGAGTGAAGTGGTGGGCAGGAGCCAGACCCTCAAACCAGGTTTTCCAGTGAGAATCAGGCCTAGAAAATGAATACAGACTGCTATGGCTTGCTCTTGCTAAAACTCCCTTGCCCTGGTCTGAAACAGTAGATATTTATTGCCTATCTTCAAGGTAATTTCCAAAGCCTGTGTGAATTTTCCCAAAGATGGAGCTAATCAACTTGCCACCTTTCCCTTCTGCATTTGTTATTTTCATTTCCTTGATTGTACCTAAAATGCAGACAACAATATTCTATGTAATAGATAATAAACCCTTCTTTGATGTAAGACCTGAGAAAAACAATAAAAGCCTGTCCAGGCAAGGGTCAGTGCATTCACCCCTTGAGAGAGTGGCCAAGGTGTTCTCCCCTTGACAGAAGTGGCCATAGGACTCTCATCTTAAGAGAGTACCATACCTTCCCTTTTTCTCCACAGGACTGCTGTACTCTGTGCATTTGCTTTCATCTTCAGTCACAACACGCAGACTCTGCTGGCCAGAGTCTGCCACAGGAACTGCCTTTTGACCCAGAAAATCCACTGCTGGGATTATACCCTAAGAACCCTGAGACACAAATGCACAACATATTTTCAAACGCTATGTCTGAAAAATATTGTATCCTGAATATATAGGACTTTCCACATATTCTAGGAGCCCAGAGCCCTCTGATCAGAGGCCCACTGCTCCAGAGAGGATGGATTGAAGAGGGTGCCTTTGAGCATCACAGTGACCTTCCCTCTGAGCAAAGCTATGGACAGACCCTCCTCACTCTGCTGCCTCTGAACACAATGAACCCTTAGTACCAGAATCTGAGAACGTGGGTCAGCCATGACTCTGCCCACATCTTCTCTTCAATAATTGGATGAGTCTGCATCAAAGACAGGTGTAGTGTCTGCTTTGTATTTTCTCTTCTGCATAAAAAGTGTGCTTCTGTCTGATGGAATCTGTGAGGGGTCCTCTGCATTAGGCCACAGTGCCTTAGGGGAGAGTAGCTCAGAGAGACTTGTGCTCACATAGAGGACTCACACAGTGAGGGTCCTGGGAGTCCACCCTGCCCACACTTCCTAGTTACTCATATAATCGTGGTCATAGGTGTTTGAGTTAAAGAAAATGGGGACTTGGTACACACTCTCCTATATGTTGGGATCATATTTATAATTCACTCAAAGTCAGTATGTTACTAAATATAAAAGTGTGATTATAACATTTTCCCAGCCACGGATTTTTTCAAGTTTGTCTTTTGGAAAGAATATGGACATAAAGCTAATGTATTTTATTATCTACATGAAAACCAATGAGATTCCATATTTCCTGTAACACACAGAAATGTGGGGCCATCCTTTGCTGTGTTTGCAATGTGCCTCACAATGAAAGTGTCCTCTCAGCCCAGGTCTCACAGGGCATGCAGTCAGGAGAAGAGACACCCACAGGGGATGCTGACCCGATCCCTACCCACTCATGAGAACAGAGTCCTCACATGTAAATTTCTCTCCAGCTCCAGGGTACATCCCCCCTGGGCCTTGGGGGCTCACAGGTATCTTCCCACATGGGGCTGAGGTCACTGGAGAAGGCAGGGCTGTACTCTAGAAGATGAGACAGGTAGGTCTCCTGCTGTGCCTGGTGAAAACCCCCAGGGTGAGTGTCTCATATGTCAGACATGAGTCTATGGGATGGTGGTTACTGCACATGACTGACAGGAGCTGTTGCTCCTTGTGCCCAGGAGCCCTGTCCCATGTGAGCTTCAGGAGCCAGGCCCAGGACTGGTGAAGAACTTGGAGACCCTCTCCCTCACCTGCACTCTCTCTGAATTCTCTTTAATGAGCTACAGTGTGCACTGGAACTGCCAGGCTCCAGGCAAGGGGCTGGAGTGGGTCAATGCTACGTGGAGTGATGGGAGCACAGACTCCAACCAATGCTGAAATCCAGGCTCATCATCACCAGGGACACATCTGAGAGCCAAGTTTATTTAACACTGAACAGTCGAGTGCCAGGGACACAGCCATGTATCACTGTGTGAGGCATACAGTGAGGGGAAAGTGTGTGAGCCCAGACACAAACCTTCCTGCAGGAGGCAGGAGAGCTGGGCTGCAGGGAGCACTTAGGACACCAGGGTGCATTCCAGACACCAGGGGGTGCTCCAGACACCAGGGGGTGATCAGGTTCCTCCAAGAGGGAACATCCCCTAGGTAGGTGTGGGCCTGTTGGAGAAGGAAGGAGCTTTTCCTTGGGAGCAGGGATTTCCTCTCAGAGATCTCAGCTCCATCCAGCGACATTTCTTCCCTCTTCTCTGTGAATCTAACTTCTCAGATTCTCACTGCCGAGGGGGTAACACTGTTTATTTGCAGGTGAGATATCAGAAGTGACTGGAGGCCTCTTCCTCACCAAGTCCATCTGTGCTTGTTATTCTTTCTTCATAATGTGAATTACATATCCTTATGAAGTTAAATATATACTTAACTTGTATGTCAGTATTCTGCTAGGATTGTTTGTTCCAGGAGAACAAATTCTATGTTCATACAGAAATATATGCAAATATTTATAGCTTCTTAATTTTGTTAGAGGTTACAAAAAACTGAAAAGGCCTTCTATTATTTTTTTTATTTTTTTAAGATTTTATTTATTTATTTTTAGAAACGGGAAAGGAAGGAGAAAGAGAGGGAGAGAAACATCAATGTGTGGTTACCTCTTGCCTATCCCCTACTGGGGACCTGGCCAGCAACCCAGGCATGAGCGCTGACTGGGAATGGATCCAGTGACCCTTTGAGTCAAAGGCCAGCACTCAATCCACTGAGTTGCACCAGCCAGGGCCCTTCTATTCTTAAAGTAAGCAAGCTAGGGAGCATCCAAGAATGGAATTCTACTCAGCAATGAAAAAAAAATGATCAGCTGATACAGACATCCATGCATGTGGGTCTCAGCAATTGCTCAGGATGGAAGGACCCAGGCTCAGAGACTACAGAGGGGCATGTCCTGGTGTTCACATGACCACCTCAGGATAGCAGGGCCTTGGCTGGGCTTTCTGTCCTTTTCTCTCATTCTCAAGTGGGGATGTGCACTCTGTGCAGACTGACCGTTCCCTCATTCTCAGCAGGGCCCTGAAGGATGGATGGCTGTACACACCCCCAGGCTCCTGTGAATGCACTGCATCCATGACCAGGTCTGATATTGTCCTGACAGCTGCTGTTTCCTCCCAGAGTCTCCATCTTTGAGTCTCTCCCACAGGCAAAGAACTCCAGGGTAGCTGACACTTCACTGACCCCAGGTCTCCTACAAGTACCTTTCACCACACTCAGGCCACAAGCTCCTCTGCATGCTCCTGGAAGTAAAATCTAATTTAAATTCATAGTATAAGTGGAATCATGCATTATTTGAATTTCCACTCTGGCTTTATTCCACACAGGGTGATGTCACCAAGTTTCAACTATGTCATGGCTCATGGCAGGATTCCCTCTGTTTTAAGGCTGACTAGTACCCTGCCATGAGTGCATAGCACACGTTCATCCATTCACCCACTGATGGACACCGAGATGGTTTTTACTTTTTGACTATAGTGAATAATGCTGCAATGAACAGGGCAATGCAAATGTCATTAGAAGTTCCCAGTTTTTAATATTTGAATGAACTTCTAGAAGCTGCCTGACTCAAACCTGAAGAATTTCATTTTCCCTTTTGGAGACATCAACATGCTCTTTCCCACGTGGCAGCACAATTTTATTTTCTCATCCATAGTGTGCAAGGGCTCCCTTTCCCCACACACTCACCAACAAGATCTTTTTTATGTTTGTTTTCTGTTCTTTTACAAAATGCTCCCTGCCAGGCATGAGGTGATTTCCTACTGGTGCTTTGATCTGGAATTCCTGATGACTAGTGTTCTGGAGTGAGCCTGTTGATGTTGATTGTTTTCTTAATTTCTGGGTCTGCATTGTGGTCATTTTCTCCATGTGATTCTTTCTTTTAGTTTTCATCACTCACCTGCAGTTACCTTTATGATCATGAAGTCCACCTATCTTTATGATTAAACTTCTAACAAGTTATTAGATTTTTAAAATCATTGTTTGACAGTCCCAATACCTGAATCTCACAGGAATGCCATTCAAAAGTATATCCCTTAAGACTCTGGTCTTGCTGTTTGTTATTCCTGTAGTTTCTGGTGCACCCAGACCTGCAAGAAAGGACGGTAGCTACAGGTGTTCTGCTGTGTAGTGTCATGTGTCATGTCTTCATGCTCACAATTATTTAACTCACCTGGGACATGAGTTCCCTCTTTCTCCCACTAGACCCTCACTGTGGATGTCTCTGTGAATTGGTAAGGGGCACCTTGGAGGCTTTGGTTTCCATGGAGACTATTGTGATGTTTGGTTTCTGCCGTGGGATCTGCAGAATGCAATTTTTCCAGTGACTCTTTGCTCATGTTCCCTCCTTGGTGTGGGGTCATCATCTTCTGTCCTCTCTGCAGACCATCCCTCTGTTCTTTCTTGTCCAGCTGCATCCCACCTTTATCATGGCAGGAAGGTTGTGGGTGTGGTGGTGGGGCTAGGCTCACATCATTCTCCGACCTCTGACTGAGCCTTATTCTTAGGTAGAGATGTGTCCAAGCCTGGGCTGTGTCCTTGCAGCTGTTCCTGTCCCTGGGGGTCTCCAAGATTTTCCTGTTAGTTTTACATTAACAGAGTTTATACAAACTGTATGTTACAGGCTCAGTAAAAAACACCGGAATGCATAGGTCTTGTTAGAAGAAATCTAAAGTCACATGACACATGCTGCATCTGTGTAAGGCAGATTCTCCATCTAAAGGTATGATTGTCAATACCTTTAGAAACATTGTCAATCTTCAGATGGACACTTCTCTGTATTACTGTGTGAGAAACTCAGAGAAATAAAGTCAGTGTGAGCCCAGACACACACCTCACTGTGCAAACCAAAAGGGCTGAACTGCAGGGTGTGTTCAGGAGTCCAGAGGGCAAAGTGACAAACAACCCAGTCAGTGTAACAAAGAGATTGACCAGCCAGGACCACTTGTCTGGGTCCCCTGTTCCTGCCTCAGAACATGATTGTGTTCCTGGGGAATGACTGCCCAGTTTCCCCATTGTCCTGCCCTTGGGGTTCTTGGCTCTGACCTCTGAGAATGGGGACCTGTGGTCTGTAGGTAGGTGTGGCCCTCCTCACATATCAGCTGTGTTGGCTACACTGACTGCTCAAGGCTCAGACTCTTCCCAGGATGTACCAGCACACTTTTCACTGTGGCCTCTGTAGTTTCCAGGTGCTGGGAGGACAGAAACCCACAAGATCTGTCACTATCAACTCTTCACTTTGATCACATATGCTTCTGTTGTGTTGTCAATGCAGGTCACTCACTAGGATCAGGTCAGTGTAGGGGCCCTGATGATAGACTAGGAACAGGGGAGAAGGGAGCCCTGGAGTTCATCCTGTGTACATCATCATGTGTGTGTGTGTGTGTGTGTGTGTGTGTGTGTGTGTTTGCATGTGTGAATTACTGATCAGCAGATGTGCATTGATATTAGGGCCTCAAGAAGAGGAACCTGAGGACATGAGAGGCCCCCTAACTCCCCAAGGACTTCTGGGCTTCGTGGTATTGGCTTAGTCAGTGCATCTGGTGGCTTCAGCGAAGGTGCTCTCTGATGGCTTCATAGACCCCAGGCTTGGTGGCTCCCCATTGGGTCACTGGAGTTTAGTAAGTTGAGTTCTCTGTGCCCAGAGATGTAAGAGCACAGAGTGTCCCTGAGGGAGCATCCTGAAGTCAGGGTTCTGAATTCAATTCTAGACAAGCGATGCAGAGATGTCCATTCACTGTAGACCAGAAAGGACCCACCTCTGCAGGGCCTGACATTGGCATTGGAGGTTGTGCAGGACCCACAAGCTCAGGGCTGTTGCCCAAGAACAAGTGCAGAGGGAGCTGGGGAGAGAAAGACTGTGAGGCCCTGGGTCTTTCTCTTTTCATGATACCATCTAAAACAAGAGTTAGACATGAGTTGACTGTAAATATCCTATTTTATCAGAGAATTTACCAAATTCGATAAGACATGAGAGCCAGACTAAAGGGTTATTTCTAGGGCTTCTTTATACTTGAATTGTAAGGACCTGGGAGAAAGGATGGTTGTATTAACTCACTTGGTTCAGCTTTTGTAGACACACTGATCAAGGAATAAGACATTCAGGTTTTAAGTTCAGAACTCATCCAGATTTTCTCTCTGTCACTTAAATGTGGGCTCACAATTAGGAGCACGCTGTGGTGGCCTGTTCTTTAGTGCGAGGAGCTATGTCAGCACAGAGCTCAGGGACCCAGCAGGGGACACATATCCTGCAACACTGATTAGACATGGAGCCTCAGACTCCCATGGTCCTTGTGCCCTCCTCCTTCTGTCAGGTGGGGTCAAGTCTTCAGCTATGAAAAGGTCTGCCTCATGAATATGCAAATTAGAAGAGGTAGACTATGTTAAATATGAGTCTCTCTGGACCCTGAGAGCATCGCCCACAGCCACACTGTCCCATATACAAATCCTAGAGAGCACAGCCCCTCACCATGGACTGGAGCTGGAGAGCCTTCTTCCTGGTGGCAGTGGCTACAGGTAAGGGGTTCCCCAGACCCTAGGTTGAGGAGGGGCCAGAAAGAGTGAAAGGGGATTTCCAACCACTGCTGTCTCCTCTCCACAGGTGTCCACTCTGAGGTACAGCTGGTGCAGTCTGGGTCTGAGGTGAGGAAGCCTGGGGCCTCAGTGAAGATCTCCTGTAAGGCTTCTGGGTACACCTTCACAGATTACTATATGCACTGGGTTCGACAGGCCCAAGGACAAGGGCTTGAGTGGATGGGAAGGATTGATCCTGAAAATAGTGAAACAATTTACACACAGAAGTTCCAGGGCAGAGTCACCATAACTGCAGATACATCCACCAACACAGCCTACATGCAGCTGAGCAGCCTGAGAACTGAGGACACAGCCGTGTATTACTGTGCAAGTGACACAGTGAGGGAGAGTCAGAGTGAGCCCAGACACAAACCTTCCTGCAGGAAACAGAAGGGTTGGGCTTCAGGGTGGGCCCCTGAGGTTCCACAGACCACAGAGAACAAACCCAGGGGCAGGTGTGGGCCTGGGCAGGAAGGAAGGGGCTTCCTCTTGGGAGCAGGGGTTTCCTCTCAGAGCTCTCAGCTGCATCCAGGGACAGTTCTTCCTTCTTCACTGCGAATCTAATTTCTCAGATTTTCAGTGCAGACAATAAACAGGGATGTAACACAGTCCATTTGCAGGAAACACATCAGCAGGGACTGAGGACCTCTCTTTCACCAAGTCCCTCTGTGTCCTGCTATCCTTTCTTGACAAAAAAAAATGAATCAGTTTCTTATGATATTAAATATATACTTAACATGCATCTCATCAGTCTGCCCAGAGTGTTTGCTCCAGAACAACAAACTCTATGTTCCTACAAAAGTATATGCAAATATTACAGCCTCTTTGTGTTAGAAGTTACAAACATCCCAAATGCCATTCTTATTTTAAAATGAGCAAACTGGGGCCCTGGCTGGTGTGTCTCAGTGGATTGAGCCCCAGACTGCAAACTGAAAGGTCACTGGGTTTGATTCTCAGTCAGGGCACATGCTTGGATTATGGGCCAGGGCTCCAATCAGGGACACACGAAAAGCAACTGACTGATGGAGCTGAGCAGCCTGAGAGCCAAGGACACGTCCGTGTATCACTGTGCTGCATACACAGTGAGGGAGAGTCGGAGTGAGCCCAGAGTGGACCATGCTCTCTCACACGATGTTTCTCTCCCTCTCTTTCTCACTCCCTTCCCCTCTCTCTAAAATAAATAAAATTTAAAAACTAAAATAAACCAACTGGGGAACACCCACAAATGGAATTCTACTCAGCAATGAAAATAACAATCAGCTGATACAGATAGGGACACAGGTGGTCTCAGTGATCACTCAGAGTGGAAGAAGCTGGGCTCAGAGACTACAAAGTTTCATGCCCTGGTGTTCACAAGGTGACTCCAGGATAACAGTGATTGGCTGGGCTTTCTGTTCCTTTCTCTCTTTCCCAGGTGGGAAGCTGTACTCTGTGCAGACTGACAGTTTCCTCATTGTTAGCAGGACCCTGGGGGATGGGCAGCACCACACATGGAAGCAAACACCTCCAGGCTCCTGTGAATACACAATGTCCATGAGCAGGTTGGATATTGTCCTGATAGCAGTGGGCTCCTCCAGCTGCCTTCATTCTCGGGTCTCTACCACCAGCACAGGACTGCAGCTGACACTCCACTGATCCCCCATCTCCTACAGTCACCTTTCACCACACCCAGGCTTGGAGTGCATTCACATGCTTCTGGAATAAAATTAATTTAAATTAGTAGTATAAGTGGACTCATGCAATATTTGCCTTCCCATTGCAGCTTTATTTCACAGACATAGCATCACCTACTTTCAACTACATTGTGATTTGTGGCAGAATTTCCTCTGCTTTAAGCCTCACTATGTGAGTATCATCCATGCACCCACTGATGGACACTGAGGTGGTTTTATGTATTGACTGCAGTGAATCATGCTGCAATGAACAAGGCAGTGCAAATGCCTCTTCCAAGTCCTGGTGTTTATTATTGAATGAACACCTAGAAGCTGCATGGCTCAATCATGCAGGATTTTCAAATGTTGAGGGGAGGTGGAACCTACATCCTGTTTTCCATGTGGCAGCACAATTTGATTCTACCATCCAGAGTGTGCAAGGGCCCCCTTTCTCCACATGCTCACCAACACTTGACCTGTTTCACTTTCATTTTCTGTCCTTTCACAATAACTTTCTTGCCAGGGGTGAGGTGATTTCCTCCTGGGGCTTTGATCTGGAGTTCCTGAGGACTAAGGGTCTGCTTGTGAGCCTGTGGATAGATTCATTCATTTCTGGGTCAGTGTTGTTGTCATTGTCTTTATTTGATTCTTTCTTTTGGTTTTCTGTTACCTACCCTCAGTTACCTTTATGATTCTGAGGTCTGCCCACAATTTCCTATTAGGTTCTAACAAGCAATCAGGGTTGTTTTAAATTCAGTGTTGGGCAATCTCAATACCTGAGTCCCATGGGAATGCCATTAGGAAGTATATCCATTAGGACCTGGTCTTGCTCTTTGTTATTCCCATACTTTCTAGTACAACCAGAGCTGTCAGAAAGGACAGTAGCCACAAGTGTCCTTTTGTGCTGTTTTGTGGGTCATTACTTTGCACTTATAATTAACTCAGCTGGAACAGGAGCTCCCTCATCTTCCCACTAGACCTTCACTGTGGATGTCTCTCTGAATCAGTCAGGGCTTCTTCTGGAGACTTTGGTTGTCATGAAGACCTTTGTAGAAGTTTATTTCTGCCATTAGCTCTAGAGATTTCAATTGACCCAGGGACTTCTTGATTGCTCTCCCTCCTTGGGGTGGGGCAGCATATTCTGAACTCCCCACAGAGCATTTCTCTGCTCCTGCTGGTCCAGATGCATCTCACCCCCATGATGATAGGAAGGTTGTGAGTGTGGAGGTGGGGTTGGGTCAGCATCATTCTCAGACCTAGGAATGAGCCTTATTTTTACACAGGGATGGGCCCAGGTCTGGGCTGTGTCCTTGCAGATTTTCCTGCATCCCAGTGCCTCTGAGATTCTTCTCTAAATGTTGTAGATTTACATGAACTGACTTTATACTGGCTCCATGTTACAGACTCAACAAAATAAGGCTAGAGTGAGTAGGTCTTATTAGAAAGGATCTAAACTCAGGTGGCACATTATGTTGCATCTGTGAAAGGCAGATGCTCCATCTAAAGGAATGATTCACAGCATTGTCAATGTGCAGACAGACACCTCCCTGTATTACACTGTGAGAGACTTAGAGAAATAGAGAGGGTGCAGTCTCAGACAAACCCCTCCCTGTGCAAAGAAAAACAAAAAAGAGCTGAACTGCATGGGCTGCTCAGGACTCTGAGGGAGGAAGTTAAAAGCAACCTGGTCACTGTACTACAGGGACTCTGACCAGCCAGGGACAATTTCCTGTGCTCCCTCTTCTTTAAACAACTCTTGCTTCTGCTACAAGGGAAATTCCCATCCAGTGTTCCCCATGGTCTTACCTTCATGTCTCCTGGCTGAACTCTCTCCAAATGGGGACCTGTGGCTGTGGGTCAGTGAGATCTCTCCCAAATGTTGGGTCAGAGTTGGCTACAGTGACTGGACAAGGGTCCCCTGGGTCTGACCCTCCCCCTAGGACAAACCAGAGCTCTTCCCACTGTGAACTCTGCAGGTTCCAGGTGCTGGGAGAACAGGAAACCACAAGGGCAAGTGCTCTCCACTGTTCACATCAATCATGTTTCCTTTTGGTCTGTTGTCAAAGCAGGTCACTCACCAGGTTCAGCTGAATGTGGGGGTCTGTGCATGTGCTAGGAAGTGTGGAGAAGGGAGATCTGGGGTTCAGCACCATGAACATTACCACAGTATGCTTGTGATTTATTGAGCAGGAGATGGGCAGTGGGATTCATACCAAATGTGGGGATACTCAGATGGGACCTGAAAGCACAGGAACCTGAGGACTTCAGAAGCCCCCAAAGCTCCTGAGAGCTTCAGGAGTTGTGGGAGTTGGGTGAGTCAATGCATCTGAAAGCTCCAAGGAAGGAGCTCCCTGGTGGCTTCAAAGAGCCCTGTCTATGTGGTTCCCTGAAGAGTTGTTGGGGTTTAGAAACACCAGTTCTTCATCTAGAGATGTCAAAGCAGAAGGTGTCCCTGAGGGAGCACTCTTAAGTCAGGTCTCTGCCTTTACTTCTGGACTACAGACAATGAGATGCCCATGCCCTGTGAACCCAGATGGGACCCTCTCCTGCAGGGCACAGGCTGCACAGCAGTGGGCATGAGGGACCTATGGCCTCAGAGCTTCTGCCTTAGGAGCAGGTGCAGAGGAAGCTGGGAGGGATTTCCTGTAAGGCCTGTGTCCTCCTATTTTCATGAAAACAACTATAATAAGAGTTGGACCTGAGGTGCCTGTAAACATCCTATGGTATCAGAGAATTTACCACCTGATGCACATGAGATCCACAGTCAATGGGGCTATTTCTATGGTTTCTTTATATCTGAATAGCAAGGATCTGGGGACAGGGGTGGTTAGTAACTCACTAGGTGCAACATTTTGGAGACACACTGATCTAGGAATAAGACATTTAGCACTAAAGTCCAGAACTCATCCAGGTTGTCTCCATGTCCCTCAAATGTGGATTCACAATGAGGACCATGTCCTATGGGGACTTGTTACTTGGTGGGATGAGCTATATCTGCACAGAGTTCAGGGACCTGACAGAGGAAATATATTCTGCAACACTAATGGATATTTGGACCCTGTGTCTTCCACTGAACATGGCCCTGTGTCCTCTCCCTTCTCTCAGGTGGGGTCAACTCTTCAGCTATGTAACACTCTGCCTCAGGAATATGAAAATGAAAAGAGGTAGACTAAGTTACATGTGGATCTTTCTGTGCCCTGGGAACACCATCCACAGCAGCACCCTCCCCTGCAGAGGTCCTGAAGGCACAGCCTCTCACCATGGACTGGAGCTGGTTACCATTCTTCCTGGTGGCACTGGATACAGATAAGGGGATCATCAGTGCCCAGGTTGAGGAGGGAACCAGGGGCAGTCAATGGGATATTTAACCCACTCCTGTCTCTTCTCCACAGGTGTCCATGCCCAGGTGCAGCTGCTGCAGCCTGTGGTTGAGGTGAGGAAGCCTGGGGCTGCAGTGAAGGTCTTCTGCAAGGCTTCTGGATACACCTTCATAAGCCACTGACTGCACCAGGACAAGGGATACAGTAAATGGGACAAACTGACACTGATAATAGTGAAATCAAGGTCACACAGAAGTTTGATGGCAGACTGACCATGACCACAGACATGTCTTCAAGCACAGCCTACAGGGAGCTGAGCAGTCTGAGAGCCAAGGACATGCCCCTTTATTACTGAGCAAGAGACACAGTGTGATGACCCACATCCTGAATGTGTCCCAAACTCTAAGAAGTGGGGAATATAGGCTGAGCTGAAGAGCTGACAAAGTGATGGGCCTCGTGACTTCCTCACACACAGTCAGGGTTTGAGACCAGGACGGATGCTGTCATGGGCACATCAGAAATTCAGGGAAGGGGTTCAGGGGATCAGATGCACTCCGAGGAAAAGGCATGGGAGATGCCCCTGAAAATACCTCTGTTGTTTGTTCTGATTGTGCAGAGGATACATCGGGAGCCTCCTCATCCTCTGAATGCAGCAGTTCATCAAAGTTTCAACTGGGAATCATTGGTCAGGGTCACCTTTGAGGATTTGAACTGCAGTGTCTCCTAGTAAGTTCCAAGTCCTAAGTTCCCTTATTTCTGAACAGTGGAATTGTTCTTGGGGAAAAGTAAGTACAGGAATGTCAAAGAGTAATTTCTATGTTCTTGTCTCTGGCCAAGCATCACACAGATGACACTGTGGCAGCAAAGCCAAAGGTTGATAGATGTTCCAGGTTCCAGCACAGTCTATGACATCATAGTGTTTTTTCTGTCCTCCCTCAGGGAGAGATCCTGAGAAGGCTACTCATCTCAGACCACAATTTTGTGAGTGTCCCTGTCCCTGGGGCTGTACTGATGTCATCACACAGCAGGGAGAAGTGTGGAGACACTGTTGACAATGGAAGTCCCACATCCAACCTGCAATATGTTCCTATGACAACTGAACCAATCACACACCTGGCACTGCCATCTACACACATTTGTTCTTGGGCAGTCTGGAGGTCAGAGTGAATGTGTCAGCTGAAATGAGGTTAATTTACCATCCATGGTAATTCATCCCCTTGCATGGAGTTCTTTTTTTCCACTTTGCACATTGATACATTCAGTGTATCAGGTTCAAGTTCAGTGAATGCCCACCAGGTATGACCTTAGTGACAGACTCCCATGGGTCACATGCAGACGTGAATAGGGGCAGTGAGAGGAGATGGTTCTTCTGAAATTAACCATTGAAGAACCATGGGGCCCACCTTACTCCTCTCCAGCTCCCTGATTAGAGCTACGTCACATGTCCATGTACACACAGATCCTGATGGAGAGCATCAGCCTGGACCACCACTGAGAAAGGTTTAATATAAAGTTATATCCAACAGCTCCAGGAATGGGAGGTTATTTAATGATTTATCCATCCTGTAATCAATGGATAAAGAAAAATTATGCTCTTCATATCAATTATGAATTTACTTGTATGTGTTACTTTCTGTTAGTGGTTTGCATCAAGTTTTCCATAATTAAATTCCTAATACTTCAAACTAGTTACTTTTCAAATTCTACTTATATCATCAACAAAGCAGATCTGGTCATGACTGAGTTTCTTCTGTGTCCCCAGTGTTTGAACCTGGTTTTACCACAGAGAAAAAAAGAATGAGGCAGTGAGGCTGCTGCACACTCACCACCAAACGCCACTGAGTGAACATGACCTGGGAGCTCTGTCTGCTTCTCTGTAGAGTTCATGCTTCTGCCTCCCAATGATCCACACAGATGCTCCACCTCCTCCAACACTGGGTTTATAAACTCTAGGTACACACTCTGTACTCAGTTCATACTCTGGGTGCTTTGTAGGAAAAACAAGTTCAGATGGAAATTCCCATCTTCTGAACTCGAATCTCCAGCACTTTTAGTTCTCCCTCTGCACGTGAGGGTTGGACTTTTGGTGAGTCCATTACTGGTGACTTTCAAAGGCAACTCTCATTTTAAATCCCTCTACTTTACAAAAAAATTACTTTCCTAGCTTGTGTACCCATCTCCTGGAGCTGCTGGGGCAGTGGAGACATTATAAGTTTAAATATGGGGAGTAATTCTCAACAGATATGACCCTTGGAGAAGGGACATTCTGGGTCCATGTCCTTCATGTCACTCTCCAGCCTAAGAGTCCCCTATATAGTAGGAGGACATGCAAATAGGGCCCCTCTGCTCATGAAAAGCAGCCCAGCCCTGACCCTGCAGCTCTGGGACAGGATCTGAGCTGAGGATTTTCAGGTGTTCCCAGTCCCTGCTCAGGACAGAACACAGACCACTCACCATGGAGTTTGGGCTCAGCTGGGTTTTCCTTGTTGCAATTTTAAGAGGTAATTTGTGGAAAATGAGAGACACTGAGTATGTGAGTGGATATGACTGATAGAAACTGTGGATGGGTGACAGTTTCCTGATCTGGCATCTTTGTGTTTGCAGGTGTCCAGAGTGAGGTGCAGCTGGTGGAGTCTGGGGGAGGCTTGGTACAGCCTGGGGGGTCTCTGAGACTCTCCTGTGCAAGGCCTCTGGATTCACTGTCAGTAGCCACGATATGAGCTGGGTCCGCCAGGCTCCAGGGAAGGGGCTGGAGTGGGTCTCATACCTTAGTATTAGTGGTAGCACATACTACGCCAACTCTGTGAAGGGCCGATTCACCATCTCCAGAGACAACACCAGGAACGAGCTCTACCTGGAAATGAACAGACTGAGTGCTGAAGACACGGCCCTATATTACTGTGCAAGTGACACAGTGAGGGGAAGTCAGTGTGAGCCCACACACAAACCTCCCTGAAGGAGACAAGAGGGCTGGGCTGTAGGGGACGCTCAGGACACCAGGGGGCGCTCAGGTCACACTCAGCTCAGGGATCAGCTTGGGAGCAGCTGCAGATGCAGTTTAAGGGCTTGTTTCCTGGCAGGTGTGGGGTTAACTCTCCACACAGAAGTTTCCTCTCTAGAAGCCTCCCTCCCTTCAAGATTCTGTGCTGACCTCCTATGAATCTGAATTGCAGAGGCTTGCTGTTATCAGAGGAAAACATTCTCACATGCTCCGAAGTCAGTCTCATACATGTGCTTCCTGCTCTCCTAATGAATCATCAGTGAACCATGAAACCCTCTGACCTACATCAGCTGATTCCAACCAGAGGGTTTGCAGCACCCAAGAGTGCAGCAGCTCCACCCCTCCCAGAGTCCAAGCCAACCAGCAGCAGGACATGTGCTTGCTGGACAGCAGGCACCAGAGGTATATGAACCCAATGCCCAGGACAAAACTCTGGTGGTGATGGAGGTTGACTCCATGTCCATGACACCAATAAGAATTGGCATGATACGGAGGTAGAGGTTCTCCCCACTATTCCTTGGCATGAATGTCTAGTGTGATGGTGTCACACACACAGAGGGACTATATGAAAGTTTCTCAATTCATTGATGAGCCTGCTGAGAGCACAGTGGACTTTTCAGTAGCTCAGGGAGGGTTTGATCATGCCAGGTAAAGAGCCTGCATCAGGTACTTGCTGTTCATCCATGACATGGTCGAAAAGAGTCCTGCTCATGGGAGGGGTCTGTGTGTTTTCTATCCCCCACCTTCAACAAACTAGGGAGATTCCCCACTTTCACTTCAGATTTCCCATGTGTGTGCACAGGAGGAGAGACAGGGGTGAACTTTAACATGTCAGCATCAAATATCAAAAACTACAGCCTGACTACTTGTTCCACTGAACACCTAGAAAACAGGAGTGAGAATGCAGAACTGCCTACCATTATCATTAGAAAACTATTTAGTCCTTAAAATCACAATAATGGTTATTTTTAAGAAATAAGGGAAACTAATAATAATTTATATGACATAATATTTCAAAGTCTAGGGTCAGAGCTGTCCACTCTACAAGGTCCTCAGTTTTTCCTGAAGGACATTGGTCCCCATTCTGCTCCCAAAGGTGAGAACCTTCCACTGGATTATGGGGATCCTCCATTTGGGGAGCTCTACTGGAGTAGCCATCCATCTGGGTGGAGTCATGATTTGATTCATTTGTTATTGCTATGAGCTGGTGTTTATGTCACTCAAAAACTCAAATATTAACACCAGAGGCCCATGGGGTGGTATTAGGATGTGGGGCCTTGGGACAAGTGATGATCCTGGGGTGGAGCTCTGATGAACGGGATCAAGGTCTTTATAACAGAGGACAGAGGAAGCTCCCTTTCCCCGTCCACCCTCTGACATAACAGCAAGCAAACAGATGTTTAGGAAGCGGGTTCTTACTAGACATCAAATGTGCCAGCATCTATTCTTGGATTTCCCACCTCCAGATCTGTGAGAAATACATGTCTGTTGTTGGCAATGGCCCAGTCCACAGTAGTTTGTTACCACACCCAGGGTGGATTAGGATTGTAGTGTAACATGACCACAAGGGCTGACTCCCTGGAGATTTGCTGCCATATTTGTTGTAAAAAGTACAGCATGGATTTCCTTCCAGTGATGTTCAAGGACACTTTTTCTCTGGTGTTTTCTTCTGCAGACAAATTCTCCTGGTGGAAGGTCATAGGAGGCTCCTAAACACATGCAGCAGGAAGACAGCATTAGAAGTGGATATAATCCATGAACCATTTCAGTATTTACCACATCAGCATGGAGCCAGGTCCAGGATTCACTGGAAGTAAGATCCATAAATTCATGGTCCTCCCAGTTACCACATCACAAGGAAATGACTGATGTGTGCTTGAAGGCATGGGCATGTTAACACCACTCAGAAGGAGCATTGGCCAAGGAGGTTTGAAGCTTCACTTAGGTTTGATCATTTTAACTAAGCTTGTCATGCTTTCAAACTTCTGAAAGATTATATATAGTAATGCCAGTGTGGCATTTGGATCAGATTAATTTCTTACTGAATAAATATTATTCTGCTGTGCCCATCTCAGTCACTTGATGTCCAGTCAGTTAGCCATTGGGGGAAGAGGGGGAAGAGTTTGAGCACAGAGGGTGTCCAGAGGAGTTAAATTTTTCTACAGGTGTTCATACCCTTTGCCACACTCTCTTGATGGTGATGGACTCTCAGTGCACAGACAGACATTGGGCAGGGATTCTGTCTTAAAAGCACAAAGAGCAGCCCTTGCAGTGCCCACTGCCCTCAGCCCTGGGAGGATGATGACACATGGACAAGGTTGTACAGGGCATTTATTCTGAACTGAAGAGCATGAAGCACTGTGCATGTGGAATATCTCTGTGAATTAAACTGTGCTAAATGGACCAATGTTAGAAATTAGCAACAGCAATAACTCTACAGCAAGCAAACTCACCAGCATCTTATAAAAGTTCAGAAATGAAGAAATGGCATATCTAGTATGACTTTCCTTTATTGTTTCTACCAAAGTAGATATTATTTGTATGAAAGTTTATAAATTTGTGATAATTATAGGTATTCTAAAATTTTGGGATTCAGAAACTATCTGAACAAGGGGAAATTTTGAAAAAAAAATTTGTTTGTAAAATGCATGGGAATCTACATGTTTCCTACTCACCTAGTCCACCATTTATTCTTATACTCACAAAGGTCAGATCATCCTTTGATCTCATTCCATTGTATCTAATAAACCAGGTGATCCCTTATCCCTGACAAACAAGGTTTGTGAATTCAAGAGTAGAGAAATTCAACAGAAGCCCTGGTATGAACCAGAGGTGAATAAATACTAGGTTGAGGATATCAATGGTAGTCACTAAGACACCTACAAGACATTCTGAATTTCCCCAGTAAAGATGAAACATGTGAGCACAGTCCTGGAACTCAGCCATGTCTCCTGCCTGTTGCACTCAGCCCCACACCCTTGCCTTAGCCTCCCTGGAATTTGGGATGATTTTCCTTTTCTTGTTTTCAATTCCTGTTGATATTCTATATTTCACTCTATATGAGCTTCTAGCCTACAGCAGAGTGGTCAGACATTAATACAATTTGTGATGTGATGGCCCTCTATATCCAGTACCCATCTGACACCACTCAGTTATTTTTACATTATTATTGACTTTATTGACTGTTCTGTACTTTACATCCCTGTGTGTAATCTGCAACTTCCAGTTTGTAATTTTTAATCTCTTTACTTTTTTCTCCCAGGCTCCCAGCTCTCCTCCCACCTAGAAATATCCAGTCTGTTCTTGGTGTCTATGTGCCTGCTTTTATATTGCTGGTTTATTTATTTTGTTCTTTTGATTCTGCATATAATTGAGATCACATTGTATTTGTGTATCATTCTCTGACTTATTTCACTCAGCATAATACTCTCTAGGTCCATCCACATCATCACAGAAGGAAAGATTTCACTTTGTATGGCTGAGTAGAGGTGATGGATTAATTTTCAAATCAGTGTGCTGGCCAGAAAGTCATTTTTAATTTTCATCAATGCTTTTATGAATTTGTATATTTTGAGTATGCTGGTTATCACCCATAATATAACATTAATTGTTATCATGTGTTGTGTCAGTTTCATCACCATCAACTTCAATGGGTTTACCTGACCATGGAGCATTGTCCAGTGAGAAATCTCCACCACGAAACATTGCAAACCACTTGTGATATGTTTCATTACTCACAGCTCCACCTCCATACAATGAAATCATTTTTTGCAATTAAGTTGTGATTTTATCTTTCTTGATATAATGGAGCATAATATGCAAAACTGTTGTGTATTTTTCCATCTGCAATGTAAAAATGACTACATGAAAATTATGAAACAATTCATGAAAACTTTCTTAAACACATGTTGAGTATGACAGCTGTCACAAAAAATCCAACAAAATTATATTAAATGAAGATAAAGCAAGCTAAGCACTACTAGAAATATCTTACAGGAAAAAAAAAGAAATTAATTTTTGGCCAACCCATTGTGTTAATGACTATGTGATGCTATTTCTGAAGAAAGTGACATAAGACAACTTGAACTTGCTACACAAGGACAAAAATCACAACATAAAGAACAAGAACCTTGGGAAGTGTTGGTGCCAGGCTTGCTTAATGCCACCACCCATGTACCTGAGAGTATCTCCTTCCAGTTCTGCATGCTGATTCCCACAACATGTGACTTCATGCCCTGGTGACACCCATCTCGGGTGGATGAGGTGACCACATTCTCTCAGGTAAAGGGCAGACATGAAAATGGATTAAACATGGTAGAAAGGAGGATTCTGAAATTTACCTCTGATGAACCAGTCTCTGGCATTCCTGGTTAGAACTATGTCATTTGTCCACAGAGTCACAGATGCTGATGGTGAAAATAAAGCTGAACCACTCTGACTGACCATTTCATATAAAGTTTGATCCAAAAGCCACAGGGAGGGAAGACTCTTTGAATGAATTTTTGACTCTGTAATCAATTGACTAGAGTGGCTGGCTGGATTTTCTGTCCCTTCATCCCTGTTCCCAGGTGGGAAGCTGTACTCCATTCAGACTAATGGTTCCCTCACTGTCATGAGGGCCCTGAGGGATGGACAGCTCCACACACAGAACCAAACACCTCCAGGGTCCTGTGAGTGCACAGCATCCATCACCAGTTCTGACATTGTCCTGACAGCAGCTGTCTCCTGTAGGAGCCTCCATCTTTGGTTCTCCCACTGGCATGGGACTCCAGGGCAGCAGACAATCCAATGATTCCCCATCTCTTGCAATTACCTTTCACAACACCTAGGTATTGAGTGCCTTCAGATGCTGCTGGAAATTAAAATCATAGTATAAGTGGAATCATACAATATTTGCCTTTCCATTATGGCTTTATTTCACAGAGCATGATGCCACCTAGTTTCAACTACACTGTGGCTTATGGTAGGATTTCCTGTTTTAAGGCTGAGTAACACTCAGCCGTGATTACATAGCACATGTTCATCCACTCACCCACTGATGGACACTGAGGTGGTTTTTACATATTGACTGCAGTGAATCATGCTGCAGTGAACAGGGCAGTGCAAGTACCTCTTCCAAGTCCTGGTTTTTATTATTGCATGTACACCTAGAAGTGGCATGGCTTGATCCTGCAGGATTTAAAGAAACATTAGAAATACAAACATGCTGTTTACTATATGACAGATTTTAATCAAGAACTATTGTAGTCCAGGAAAAAGGACCTTAACATAGAACTGGGCTCAATTTTGAATAAAACAATGAAAGTGGGTATTTGCAAGCAAGGGGAAGGTTGCAGGGGTCAATGCATGGAAATGATTAAAAGGAGACTTCATGGTAAAGGGGATTCTTGCTGAAATGTTTTGACAGGATTCTTGCTTAAAGCAGGCCAAGCTGATCAGATAACATGGAGGGACAATTCTCTCTAGACAGGATTCTTGCTAAAAGTGGACAATGCAGGCATAACACTGAAGGCCAAGGTCAAAGCTTGATTGAGAAGAGGGCCTAGGGAAGCAAACTGAGGTTTGGTCAAAGAGGCTGTCCTTGTTAACACTACCTGAGTTAGTATCTTTAGGGTCTCTGTAAGGATCTAACAATAAGTTTTTGGGCCAGAATGAGGCATTCAGTAAGTACTTAGTGATTTGATCCTTTATTAGGTGTTCTAGCACTCTATGTCTTTACTTGAAAGTAAATGGGTTCTGATTATAACTCATTAATGACAGGAAAAGTAGAACACCAGTTCTTTTTAACTGTGTCACTGATTATAGAAAGCAGTCTTGTTTATGTCTATTTGCCTAAAAAAAATTAAAACTTAAACACAATTATTTTGGCTGTTTTTCTAATTGTAAAATAAATTTTCTATATAATATAGTACATGAGGAATGCACTATACAATGGCAAAATTACATAAATATAAAATGGAGATTATAATTTCATTCTTATTTCTTTCTCATCCAGAGAGTGAGAGGGTTCTGTTTCTCCACACTCTCACCAGCACTTGGCTTATTTCACTTTTGTTCTGTGTCATTTTGCAAATGCCATCCTTCCAGGGTGAGGTGATTTCTTACAGGGGCATTTATCCTGAGTTCCTGACTCCCAGGGGTCTGCTTGTGACCCTGTTCATTGTTGTGTTCATTTCTGAGGTAGTGTTGTCATCTTCTCAATTCAATCATTTCCTCTAGTTTCCATCACTCACCTGAAGTTACCTTCAGGATCCCGATGTCTGCCTACCTCTTCCTAATAGCTTCTATCAAGTAATCAGTCATTTTAAATTCAGTGTTTGACAAACCCAATACCTGAGTCCCAAGGGAATGCCATTTGAATGTGTGCCCATTAGGACTCTGGTCTGGCTCTTTGTCATTCCCATAGTTTCTGGTTCTCCCAACCTGCCAGAAAGGACAGCAGCTACAGGGGTCCTCCTGTGCTGTGTTATGTGCTATTGCTTCATGCTCATAATTAATTAACTCAGCTGGGACAGGAGCTCTCTCTTCCTACCTTTACACCACTGTGCACATCTCAGTGGTCAGGGCCTCTTCTGGAGGCTTTGGTTGCCATGGAAACTACTCTTTTTTGTAAATTATATTTTATTCATTATGCTATTACAGTTTTCCAATTTCACCCTTTGACCTCTGTACACAGTACCCCCACTCCCTCAAGTATCCCTGCACCATCGTTCATGTGCATGGATCATGTCTATAAGTTCTTTGGCTAATCCATTTCCTGAACCATACTTTACATCCATGTGGGTACTCTGTAACTACCTATTTGTAGTTAAACCCATCACCTCTTCAACCATCTTCTGCACACCCTGCCACCTGGAAAACTTTTTTTTCTTAAATAAGTCATTTAACATTTCATATAATAATGGTTTGGTGATGATGAACTTCTTTAATTTTGGGGGGATGGGGTTTTTGGAAGCACTTTTTGTGGCAGTACATTGAATATTAGTCACTTTAATTTTTTTCTTTCATTTTTTAAAATTTTATTGTTGTTCAAGTATAGTTCTCTGAATTTAACCCCCACCATTCACCCCACCCAGCCATCCCCACCTCCCTCCCCTGCTTCCACACCCCTTGGTTTTCTCAATGTGTCCTTTATAGATGTTCCTGAAAACCCTTTCCCCATTCTCCCCCCATTATCCCTTCCCCCTCCCCTCTGGTTGCTGTCAGTATGTTCTTAATTTCAAAGTCTCTTCTTATATTTTGCTTGCTTGTTTGTTTTGTTAATTAGGTTCCACTTAAAGCTGAGATCATATGGTATTTGTTCCTCACTGCCTGGCTTATTTCACTTAGCACAATGCTCTCCAGTTCCATCCATGCTGTTGCAAAAGGTAGGAGCTCCTTCTTTCTTTCTGCTTTATAGTATTCCATTGTGTAAATATACCCTAGTTTTTTTGATCTATTCATTTACTGATGGATACTTAGGTTGCTTACAGCACTTGACTATTGTAAATTGTGCTGCTTTGAACATTGGGGTACATAGGTTCTTTTGGATTGGTGTTTCAGGGTTCTTAAGGTATAATCCCAGCAGCGGAATTGTCAGGTCAAAAAGCAGTTCCATTTTTAGTTTTGTGAGGAAATTCCATAGTGTTTTCCACAGTGGCTGCACCAGTCTTCATCCCCACCAACAGTGCACTAGGGTTCCCTTTTCTCTACATTCTCTCCAACACTTGTTTGTTGTTTTGTTTATGAGGACCATTCTCACTGGTGTGAAGTGGTATCACATTGTGGTTTTAATTTGCATGTCTCTGATGGCCAGTGATGCTGAGCATCTTTTCATATGTATCTGAACCTTCTGTATGTCCTTTTTGGAAAAGTGTCTGTTCAAGTCTTTTGCCTATTTTTATTTATTTTTTTATTTTTTTTGTCTTTCTGGAGTGGAGTCATGTGAGTTCTTTATATGCTTCCGAGATCAGACCCCTGTCTGAGGAATCATTGGCAAATATGCTTTCCCATATTTTTGGTTCTCTTTTTATTTTAATTCTGTTTTCTTTAGCCATGCAGAAGCTTTTTAATTTGATGAGGTCCCATTTGTTTATTTTTTTTTCCTTTATTTCCCTTGCTGTAGGGGGCATATCAGTGAAGATATTGCTGTGTGGAATATCTGAAATTTTCCTACTGATGTTTTCCTCTAGGACTTTTATCATGTCATGACTTATATTTAAGTCTTTTACCCATCTTGAGTTTATTTTTGTGTATGATGTAAGTTGGTGATCAAGTTTCTTTTTCTTTTTTTTTTTTCCTGCAGGTAGCTGTCCAGATCTTCTCCCAACACCATTTTTTTGAAGAGGCTATTTTTACTCCATTGTATACATCTGCCTCCTTTGTCAAATATTAATTGACCATAGAGACTTGGGTTTATTTCTGAGCTGTCTGGTCCCTTCCATGATCTATGTGTCTGTTCTTGTGCCAGTACCCAGCTGTTGTGATTCCAGTGGCCTTGTAATACAGCTTGATATCAGGTATTGTGATCCCTCCTACTCCTCTAGTAGTTGAGCCTTGATTGTTGTTGGCAGGTCAGTGTGAGGTATTTACATA
>NW_025333558.1:0-5713 GCF_019186645.2 Phyllostomus hastatus
CCTTATTAATATTAAAATCACTAATTTCTTTTTTAACATTTCTTTAATTGTTATTCAAGTACAGTTTTTTGTCTTTTACTCCCATCCCAGCCCACCCCCCCATTCTCCCCACCTCCCTCCCATTTCCAGCCCCTCTAGTTTTTGTCCATGTGTCCTTTATACTTGTTTTTGTAAACCCTTCCCCCTGAAAATCCCTCCCCTCTCTGCTCTGGTCATTGTCAGCCTGTTCTCTATCTCAGTGTCTTTGGTTATATTTTGCTTGTTTGTTTGTTTTGTTGTTTAGGTTCTTGTTAAAGGTGAGATCATATGGTATTTGTCTTTCACTGCCTGGCTTATTTCACTCAGCATAATGCTCTCCAGTTCCATCCCTGCTGTTGCAAAGGGTAGGAGCTCCTTCTTTCTTTCTGCTGCATAGAATTCCATTGTGTAAATGTACCATAGTTTTTTGATCCATTTATTTACTGATGGGCACCTAGGTTGCTTCCAACACTTGGCTATTGTAAATTGTGCTGCCATGAACATTGGGGTGCATAGGTTCTTGTGAACTGGAGTTTCAGGATTCTTAGGATATAATCCTAGCAGTGGAATTGCTGGGTCAAAAGGCAGATCCATTTTGAGTTTTCTGAGAAAATTGCATACTGTTTTCCACAGTGGTTGTACCAGTCTGCAATCCCACCAACAGTGCACTAGGGTCCCCTTTTCTCCACAGCCTCTCCAACACTTGTTTGTTGCTTTGTTTATGATGTCCATCATGACTGGTGTGAAGTGATATCTCATTGAGGTTTTAATTTGCATCTCTCTAATAGCTAGCAATATTGAACATCGTTTCATGTGTCTTTGGATCTTCTGTATGTCCTCCTTGGAGAAGTGTCTGTTGAAGTCCTCTGCCCATTTTTTAATTGGGTTGTTTGTCTTCTTAGAGTGGAGGTGTGTAAATTCTTTGTGTATTTTGGAGATTAAAGCCTTGCCTGAGGTATCATTGGCAAATATGTTTTCCCATACAGTTGGTTCTCTTTTTATTTTAATACTGTTTTCTTTAGCTGTGCAGAAGCTTTTTATTTTGATGAGATCCCATTTGTTTATACTTTCCTTTTTGTCCCTTACTCTAGGGGACATATTAGTAAAAATGTTGATGCATGAAATATCTGAGATTTCCCTGCCTATGTTCTCCTCTAGGACTTTAATGGTGTCATGGCTTATATTTAAATCTTTTATCCACCTTGAATTTATTTTTGTGTATGGTGTAAGTTGATGCTCGAGTTTCATTTTTTGCATGTAGCTGTCCAGTTCTCCCAACAGCATTTGTTGAAGAGGCTATTTTTACTCCATTTTATGTTGCTGCCCCCCTTTGTCGAATATTAATTGACCGTAGAGACTTGGGTTTATTTCTAGGCTCTCCATTCTGTTCCACTGGTCCATGTGCCTGTTTTTATGCCAGTACTAGGCTGTTTTGATTACAGTGGGCTTGTAATAGAGTTTGGTATCAGATATTGTGATCCCTCCTACTTTGCTCTTCTTTCTCAAACTTGCAGCAGCTATTTGGGGTTGTTTATGGTTCCATATAAAGTTTTGGAGTGTTTGTTCTATGTCTGTGAAATATGCCATTGGTACTTGAATAGGTATTGCATTAAATCTGTAAATTGCTTTGGGTAGTATGGACATTTTGATGATGTTAATTCTTCCAATCCATGAACACGGTATATGTTTCCATTTGTTTTTGTCTTTCTTGATTTCTTTATTCAGTGTTGTGTAGTTTTCTGCATACAGGTCTTTTACCTCCTTGGTTAGGTTTATTCCTAGGTATTTTATTTTTCTTTTTGCTATATCAAATGGGATTTTTTTCTTGATTTCTACTTCTGCTGTTTCATTGTTGGTGTACAGAAATGCCTTTGATTTCTGGATGTTGACTCTGTATCCCATTGTTTCACCAAATTCATTTATTAAGTCAAGCAGTTTTTTGGTGGAGTCTACAGGATTTTCTATGTACACTATCATGTCATCTGCAAACAATGACAGTTTTGTTTCCTCCTTTCCAATTTGGGATGCCTTTTGTTTCCTTTTCTTGTCTGATCGCTGTGGGTAAAACTTCCAATACTATATTGAATAGAAGTGGTGAAAGTGGACAACCTTGTCTTGTTCCCGATCTTAGTGGAAAAGATTTTAGTTTTTGCCCATTGAGTATGATGTTGGCTGGAGGTCTCTCTTATATAGCCTTTATTATGTTGAGGAATGCTCCCTCTATTCGTACTTTGCTGAGTGTTTTTATCATAAATGGGTGCTGTACCGTATTAAGTGCTTTTTCTGCATCTATTGATATGATCCTGTGATTTTTGTCTTTGCTTTTGTTTATGTGATGTATTACATTTACTGATTTGCAAATATTGAACCATCCTTGCATCCCTGGGATGAATCCCACTTGGTCATGGTGTGTGATCTTTTCAATGTATTGTTGGATGTGGTTTGCCAATATTTTATTGAGGATTTTAGCATCTATGTTCATCAGCAATATTGGCCTGAAGTTTTCTTTCTTTGTTGTGTCTTTATCTGGTTTTGGGATTAGGGTGATGTTGGCTTCATAAAAGAAGTTTGGGAGTCTTCCATCATTTTGCATTTTTTTTTTTTGGAATAGTCTGTGAAGGATAGGAGTTAGCTCTTCCTTAAATGCTTTGTAGAATTCTCCTGTGAAACCATCCAATCCAGGGCTTTTGGGTGTGGGGAATTTTTTTGATTACTGCTTCAATTTCATCTGCTGTTATTGGTCTGTTCAGGCTTTCTGCTGCTTCTTCATTGAGTTTTGGAAGATTATATTTTTGTAGAAATTTGTCTATTTCACCTAGGTTTTTGAATTTCTTGGCTTACAGTTCTTCATAGTAATTTCTTACAATCCTTTATATTTTTGTGGTGTCAGTTGTAATCTCTCCTCTTTCATTTCTTATCGTGTTTATTTTGGTCCTCTCTCCTTTTTCCTTGATGAGCCTGCTTAAAGGCTTGTCGATTTTGTTTGTCTTTTCAAAAAACCAGCTCCTGCATTCATTGATCCTTAGAATTGTGTTTTTAATCTCTATGTCTTTTAATTTGGCTGTGACCTTGGTTATTTCCTTTCTTCTACTTGCTCTGGGCTGCCTTTGTTGTTGTTCCTCAAGTTCTTGTAGGCATAAGGTTAGGTTGTTTGTTTGAAATTAAAACCACTAAAATTTCTTGAGTGATTTTTTTTACCACAAAAGAGTGTTGAATTACATCAAATGCTTTCTCTGAATCTATTGAGTTGATGAAATATTTTCCCCTTCATTCTGTTAACGTGGTATTTATCACTGATTAGTTTATGTACGTTGACCCTGCCTGCTGTGTAATACATCTAGTGTGCTGCTGGATCGGTTTGCTGATATTTTGTTGATTTTTGCATCAATGTTTATAAGGGATGTTGGTCTCTTTCTTGCAGTGTCTTTGTCAGGGTTTGTTATCAGGGCAGTGCCAGCTCCATAGACTGAGTTAACTTGTGTTCTGTCCTCTCCAATTCTTTGCTGGAATTTGAGGAGAGTTGGTGTTAGTTCTTTAATATTTAGTAGAATTCATCAGCGATGCTGTCAGCTCCAGGGCTTTTCTTCATCAGGAGGTTTTGGATCCTGATTCGTCTTCTCACTAGTTCCAGGTCTGCTGAGACTTTCTCTTTCCTGTTGACACAGTCCCGATAGGGATCTGTGTTTCCAGGAGTTGGTCCATTCCATCTTGGTAACCGAGTTGTTGGTCATGCGATTGTTCATGGGACTCTCTTCTTACCCTTTTTCTTCTGTGGCATCAGTAGTGGTGCCCCCTCCTCACTCCCGACTTCAGTAACTTGATCTGCACTTGTTTTCTTAGTCACCCTACACAATGGTTTCTCCATTTTGTTAATCTTTCCAAAGAACCAGTGTTTGGTTTTGTTTATATTCACTGTTGTTTTTCTATTCTCTGTTTTATTTACTCTGGTCTAATCTTTACTATTTCCTTTCATCTACTGGCTTTGGGTTTAGTTCTCCTTTTGCTAGTTGCTGAATTGTAAAGTAAGTGATTGATTTGAGGTCTTTCTTCTTTTTTAAAATAAGCATTTACAGCTATAAATTTCCCCTTAGCAGGGATTTCATTGCAACCCAGTAGAGTGTTAGGGTGGACTGAGAGTTGTGGGAAGAATGAGATGGGAGTGTGTAGGGACGAGGAAGGTCAAGGGCAGAGTGACTGAGGGAAAGACCTCCTCTCTGTGCCACCTCCCTGTGGCTGATTCAATGTGAGGGCTCCAGGGTCCTGTGTTTATTGCTCAGAAGGCTCCTTAACTTCCTAGTTCAGATTTATACCCAACACCATGAGAGGAAGGGCTATAAACTAGGTGTTCTTAGTTTTTCACCAACTTCTACCTTTCCTTTCATGGATCTTTCCCTCTTTTAGATCCTCCACACCTTCATCTAGGATACACCTGGGAGAGACTGTCTTCATCTTGCTGCCTCAATTCCAAGGGTGAGAGTGTCTGAGTCTCCTGAGGACAGCCCTTCAAAGCCCAAGACCCCACTCCCTATCCTGCTGGGACCACATGCTGAGCTGGGAGGGAGACCTTGCTGCTGTTAGTCACACACAGGGGTTGGGAACTAACCAGCAGGGCAGCTCAGCTGTGCAGCCTGTGCCTTCAGAAGCCCAGGAACCAGGGAGGGGTCAGGCTGGGAGAAGAGGAAGCTGGAGCAGTGCTGGGTGACACTGAATAATATCCAGCAGGGGGTGAAGGGAGGCAGCACCAGGATCCCATAAGAAAAGCTGTTCTGTGGGACCATGGACAGTGGTGGCAGCGGTAAAGGAATCCCAGACAAGGGGAAACAGAGAGCAAAAGCTGCGTGTGATGGATGGAGGGACAGCGGGAGGACTGAGATTTGTGGGAATGAGATGAGAATGTACAAGTGTGTGGGAGGGTGAGGGCAGGCTACCAGAGCTCCCGACCCAGAACAAATGCTCATTTAGAACCTGCAGACAGAGGAGTGGGGGAGGGGGCGCGGAGTGGGCAGGGCAATGCTACCACGTCCCTCCTACCCTTCCAGCTCCACCCCCAACCTCAGACAGGGCAGAAGGGACAGGGCCTGAGAGGGGGGCTTAGGTGTAAGGAAGGGGGCACCCCCTAGTGAGGAGGCGGTGGGGCAGCACATCTGCATGAAGAACCCAGACTCATGGAGGCCACATCCTGTCAGCTCTGACACTTCCCAACGGGGGTCCCCCTTCCCCACACTCACTGCCCCAGAGCCTCCAGCCACAGTCCCAGGTCCTCCCTGTCACACCACCTGGGCAGCTGCAGAAAATGATTGTGGGTGTGAGTTTTTGCACCTACTCTTTTGTCCTTCTTATCTCCCAAGTGAATAAAACCACCAGGGAAAGCAGAAGGTGGGAAGGTCTAGCTTGTAGAGTCAACAAAATCTCTTCAGCCCCTAAGTTCTGGTCCAAATGGCACCTTCTCTCCAGATTTTCCCATAGCCCCTTGGGCTGCACTGGTCTCTCTCCTAGGAGTCCCTTTAAACTGTGCATGTACAAAACTGATCACACTCGGGAGGGGGAGGGGCTGACACAGGCTGCACATTTCACATGCATTCTCACCGTCAGTCCTTCAGGGTGAGCAGGGCTGTCACTAGTCTGCATTTCAGGAAGTGGAAACTTAGGTTCTTCCTGCTCAACATCACAGCTAAGTAGTAGAGCTGAGATTTGA
>NW_025333559.1:0-5328 GCF_019186645.2 Phyllostomus hastatus
TTGTTATGTCCAATGAACCAGTATGATATGATATGATGACCCATATATGATATTCCAAGAGACACTGAGGAGCCCAAAATATCTTTAAAAAAATCTAATTTAGAGGCTTGCATTTCCTGATTTGTAAACACATTATAAAACACATTAAAAATAGAATGGTATTGGTATAAATACAGACATATAGACCCATAGAACTGAATAGAGAGCCTCTAAATAAATTTTCCTGTATGTGGTCAAATGATCATCAAGTGCCAAGAACACTCAGTGAAGAAAAGACAGACTTCAACAAAAGGTGTTGAGAACACTAGCTATTCACATGTAAAATAATCTTACACCACATGCAAAAAATAACTCAAAATGAATTAAAGGTCTAAAGGGAAGACCTAAAACTCTAACACTCACAGGAGAACACCCAGGGGAGAGCTTCATGAAATTGGATTTGGCAATGATTTTTTTTTGATAAGCTGTGAATAACTTAGGGAACAATGGAAAATTGAAAATGGTACTATATCAAGTTTGAAAACTATTGATCATCAAAAGAAAAAACGAATGGAAAAATAAAAACCTACAGAACAAAAAAAAAGATCATCTGCAAGTCCCAGATACCTATTAAGGGGCTAATATATATGTTTTATGAACAAACCCTCCAATTTAACTACTACAAAAGTCATGTGGTCCAAAAATCTCACTTTTGTTTTAATATCCAAAGAAATTGAAGGCTTGATTTTGAAAGAAATATTAACACATCCAATTTAATTGCAGCTAGATTCACAATAGCCAAGAGGTGGAAGCAACACAATTGTCTATAAACTGGGAAATAGAAATATATATATATATAATTATTCAGCCTTTGGAAGAAAAGATACATTTTTTGGTTATTATGCTAGGTGAAACAACAAATAAGTCATAAGAAGACAGGGAATGTATTTCCACATATATAAACTATCTCACATATTCAAATTTAAAAGAATAAAGATTGGTCATTAGGGTGCTTGGGGAAGGAAAAATCGGGTGTTTATTTTAATGGGTATAGATTTTCAGTTTTAATGATGCAAAATGGCTAGATCTGTTTTGCATCAAAGAGAATATACAGGGTCTGGCACAAACAATGCCCCTTTATATTACAAAATCATAAGCATATAATTCTGTAACATACAATATCATACTCAAGCACATCATATGACATTTTAGGTGAAATGTCCAAATTGAAACTATAAGTCATTACACCCATATTATTACCCAACCAACCACACTCTTAAAGGCATTACTTTGGCTGGACCCTGTATATGCCACTACAGAACTATATATAGACTCTTGGCTCATGATAGTAAATTTAATGTTATGCATTTTAATGGAATTAAATAAAATATTTTAAGGAAAAATTGGTGGTAAGAACCTTGAGACTTTTTATTTCTTTACTTTTAAGAGATTTTGTTTATTTATTTTTAGGCAGAGGGGAAGGAGGGAAGAAAAAGAGGGAGAGAAACATTAATGTGTGGTTGCCTCTCAAGTGCCCCCTACTGGGGATCTGGCCCGCAACCCAGGCCTGTGCCCTGACTGGGAATCAAATGAACTAGTGACCCATTGTTTTGCATGCTGGTACTCAATCCACTGAGCCCCACCAGCCAGAACACCTTGAGACATTTTAGAATATTTTGCTTCCACAGAAGAAGTCCTGAGCTTAATAAATATAAAACAGGTATGGTCTGTGGTTTCCTTCTCTGTTTCTTTTTTTTTAAGATTATTTATTTATTTATTTATAAAAAAAATATATATATGATTTATTTAATTTATTTTTTAGAGAGAGGGAAAGGGAGGGAGAGAGAGAGAGATAGGAGTGAAACATCATATGTGTGGTTGTCTCGTGCCCCCCCTACTGGGGATCATGGCCTGCAACCCAGGCATGTACCCTGACTGGGAATCGAACCTGCAGCACTTTGGTTCACAGGCTGCGCTCAATCCACTGAGCTACACCAGCCAGGTCATTCTCTGTTTCAAACATTTTGTTTAAATTCAGTTGGTTTTGGAGTTTCCAAGCTCCTTAAGAAGCCATGGTGGCAAAAGAGACTCAAAGATCCAATGATTCTCAGCAGCTGCAGGGCCCAGGTGGGAGGGGATAGGTCTGGCAGATGTGGGAAGTCTGGTCAGAAAGATTGAGTCTGGAGGGGCATGCAAATAAAAAGTCCAGGGAACTGAAGAGTGTACAGTATAAGATAATGAATCAATAAAGTCATGGATGATGAGGATGAAGATGTCTTAGATGAGCTGTGTAGGGAACTTCCCAAGTTATTTTCCCTTTGTGGCCACTGAAGCTGTTTTTCGTTTCAAAAAAACTCTTGCCTCTTCTGAGGATATTAAGTTGAGTTAGAACCCTAATGATGAAGCATGTAGTCTACAGCAGAAGAGGACGGATGAGGAGAGATCCCCATGGCACTCACTGGTTGTTAAGGGAGAGAGAACATTTTCAAGGGACACAATGTCTCACATGATTAATTTCCTCCAGAGAGCATGCTCCAGTTTACAGCAGAAATGAACCCTCTGAGAAGACCTAAGAGCAGTGAAGTCAAAGAAATAAAACCAGGCAGCACGGTTTTTTGTTTGTTTGTTTGTTTGTTTGTTTCTTTCTTTCTTTCTTTGTTTTGTGAAAATCAATCACCTTACCGTGGAGTCAGATGGTGCACTTAGGATTGTCTTTATTCTGTATTCAAATGCACCATTGGTATTCACATTCAAGACATTGCTTTTAAAAAAATGTTTTATGATGGTAAAATACACATGAATGTACTATAGTAACCACTTTATGGTACAGTTCAATAGTATTAAATACATTCACATTGTTTTGCAGCCATCATTACACTTCATCATTTTGCCATTCTCATCAACAGTGCACAAGCATTTTGACCCGCCCGCATTTTCACCCACACTTGTAATTTTCTTGTTTCTGATAATGCCTATTTTGGTGGGAGTGAGATCGAATATGATTATATTTTTAAGTTCTTTCTAACTGAAATTTAATCAACTTACAATCTTCTATTAGATTCATGTGGACAACACAGTGACTCATACTGATGTAGATGACAAGGTGATCACCACGAGAGGCCTACTGACCCTCTGTCACTCCACAAAGCTATTTCAATGTTATTGACTACATTCTCTATGCTGTTTGGTACATTCCACAGACATATTTACTTTATAAGTGGCAGTTTGCTCCTTTTAATGAATTTCACTTATTTTTTTCCTATCCTTCCACTCACAGCTTTCTGGAATCTACCAGTTTTTTCTTTGTATCTATGACCCTGTTTTTATTTTGTTTTGTTTGTTCATTGTTCTAGCTTTTTAGATTCTACATACAGTAATATCATACAGTATTTGTCTTTGTGAGACTTAATTGACTTAATATAATACCCTCCAGGGTGACCTATAATATTTTGTCAAAATTGACAAGATTTCACACATTATTATGGCTGAGGAATACTTTAATATAAATGTGTAATTACAAATATATGCTATATATATTACATTTATTTTATTTACTCATCTATTGATGAACACCTAGATTGCTTCCATATTAGGTGTAATTAAGCAGGCACAAGGCTGTAATGAATACAGGTGCATATAACTTTTTGAATTAGTGTTTATATTTCCCTCAAATGACTGCTACTTAAATTGCTAAGTTGTATGGTATTTCTACTTTTAATTTTTAAAGAAATATCATTGACTTTTTAATCAACATTTTTAATTTTATACATATATATACACACACATACACACACACATATATATTGCTTGTTTGTTTGTTTGTTTCTTTTAACCACAGTTTCTGAACCTATCACACAGCCCTGGGCTGTGGCCCCCACACTAAACTCAACTGTATTGGGTACACTGAACTTAACCTTCCTTCTTTGGAAAATCTTTGCAGCCTGTGCTTCACTGAACTCCAGCATCACCACCTGTCAGAGGTCTGAGTACCCATCTCTGCAGGAGCTGTTCTGCCAGATACCCATGTGTGGGGGTGCAGGGTGCTGATGGATCTCTGAAGTCACAGAGTAAGAAACCCATGAATGGGTAAAAAATACTGTGGTGAAAGAAGTGTGTGAGGGGAGCAAACATTCATTGGGGACATTTATTCTGGGCTGACTTGGAAATGCCTCTCTTCATGCAAAACAGAGAGTGTAAATATCAATGTCTACAGCAACAAATAACGTTCTGCCACTTTCAAACAAAATAGAGGTATCTTGTCCTGGAGTCCTTTTTTTTTTCCCTCTTGGAGTCTCTGCTCCAGTATTTTCAGCACTTTGTTGTGGTTGTTAAAGGAGAGCACTACATGCTCCAGAGGTGAAAATCTAGTAAAACAAATGAATCAGGGCATGATGATGTCATACAAACATTGTGAATCTTACTGGGTTTTACATCAAACACACCATGGTGGAAAAACTGTGGCCTGCATTGGGCAGTTTTGATTAGTGTTTGCAACAGCACATTATACCATAGAGAGAGCCTTTAATTTCTGGTGTAGAAAAACTGTGGAAATAGTTCTGAAACTTAGAAAAATACACTTTCTGTGACTTGAACCCAGTCCTTTTGGATATTCTTTTTTTCTGTTTTTGGTGCTGCACAAACTCTCAGGTCAAGAGGCCCTCGATCTCTTTCCATCCCTCTACCCCTCTTAATTTTCAGGCTCATCTTCAATGGCTCCTGGGGACACAGTCAGTCTGCAAACTTCAAATTGTGGCAAAGGGAGATCCAAAGGAAGGAGAACCAAAGATGCGGAGGACTAAGTGAAAGGATTACACTAACCTCCTCCCAGAACCAACCTGGAACTACAACTGAACTGTAGAGAAATTATCTGGAATAAACAACTGACCAGTAGTGGGAGAGAAGTCTTATAACCATAGACTGATGGAAGAAATGGCTTCACCACAGCCATGAGTGGTACAGAGTGCAGAGGAGACGTGAGCATGCTGACTGTGCTGACACGGGTTGGAGCTCAAGTGCCAGAGGGAAATCTCAGTGGCTGAGGGAACCCATCTGAGATGTGTGGGTCCTAAACCCAAGCTGGACTCCCCAGCCTACAGCACCAGAGCCAGAAAGAAACAAAGATAAGATCCAATTATGAAAAGCAGTGGGGTTTCTGTCTGCCAGAGAGAGATGGCAGGGGGTACACCGTGGAGTGCTCTGTAAACCTAGGCAGGACATGTGAGTGTTAGTTTATGCAGTAGCCATTGGGGACAGAAACACTGATGCAGTAGAGGTGAGACTTTCAGAAGAAAAGGTACTGGTTAGCAAAATAGTCACAGGGATGCATGGTACAGCATAGCATGGATAAGC
>NW_025333560.1:0-137902 GCF_019186645.2 Phyllostomus hastatus
GTCAAGGGCAGGGTTGTTTCATCCACTTCAGACCATGTCTTCACTGAATACCAAGCACAGGTAGTCATAATAGCTCTAAAATATGTATACACAGAGAGGTGTGGGAAAAGGAAATGAAAGTTCCCCAAATGGAACAGACCCACATGGAGGACAGACACTGACTGAGTGGCCCCCAACACCAAGTCCACTTTGCAGTATGTGATTCAGAGAAACTGGAATAAAAAACTAAGATGCATGGAGACTAGAAAGGGGGCGTCCAATGGATCCTGGGAGTTTCAGAAGGAGCAGGGAGACTGATGCCTGTGTTCACCCTAGAGACCAAGGTTTGGGCATTTCACAGAGGGGCAGAGAGGCCCCTGCAGGGCCAGGGAGCATGTGTGTGATGTAGGATGAAACGTGTGTCTTTTTATTGAAGGCAAGAGGGTGATATTGATGGGAGCTGACTTTCAAACAAACACAATACTAAAGATGGGGGAAATACATTCATGGATTTGATTGTAAATGTAGAATTCTGTAGTGACCCAAATTTTTATCAAAAGCCAGGTGAAAGGGTCAGAGGGCAATGACCCATTAGTATGACAAGAGGGAGTCAGGTTTGACCTGCTTGAACTCTTGTCTCTGGTGTCAAATCCACCACCTCAGGCTCTGGCTTCCAAGGGCTTGGCGTATAGAATGAAACTAACAAAGAAGTCCCACACCTTGTATTGGAATTATATCCTTTATTTGAAGAAAGGAAATGTTTTCAACTATCTTAATGAAAATAAGACATTCTCAGATACACCAGGTCTCCAGTACTTTATTATTTACATGCTCATGGAAAGCAAACAAAAATAGGAGCTTAAACCAAAAGAGTAATGGACAAAAGTGGAGTCAGTGAGGTGCAAACATGAGAAAAATAATGACAAAAAAAATAAACTTTGCAAAAGTACATGTGTACATACATTCACATATATATTTACAATTAAGACAGGTTAAAATATTTGGAGTGTGTGTGAGTGAGAAAGAAAGGATATAGACACACACAGAGCTTTGGGAATTAGATGCCAAGAGTTAAATTAATGTGTAATAACCTTACACAGAGAAGAGAAGGAAGCAAAAGTGGTTCAAAATCATAAATTCCAATACTAACAGTGGGGGTAACTACCCTAATTAGAAATGCACATACAATGTCCAAATTGGTTGATGTAATAATATATAACACTGTCAATTCAAAATTGGTCTGGAAAATTTTTAAAAAGAACTATTTAAAAATAAAACTTACTATTTAAATAAAAAATTGGCAAACATTCAAAATGATTTACTTATCATTAGACATTGAGACTTCTGCACAAGATGGTGGCATAGGTAAATGTGGAACTCACACTCTCTGACAACCACCGCCAAATGAAACAGTTACCTGAAAGGTAGCTGAATGGAAGTCCCACAACCAAGGGTTTAAAATGAGCCACACTGAGACAGGTAGAGGGCTGAAGGCATGCAATGAGCTGGTGCCACACCCATGTAGACAGTTCAAATTTGGGGGTTATACTTGACTGCAGAGATCCCCCTATGGAGTAAGTGCTCCCAGCCCCACACCAAGTTCCCCAGTCCAGGGGTCCAGTGATGGGAGGTGATGTCCCCATCACCTCTGGTTGTAGAAACCAGCAGGGATTACAGCCGAGTGAGGCAGAGGCAACAGGAGTCACAGGTGTCCTATTAATGAGCCTGTGCGTGGACTTACTGGAATTCAGTCCCTCGGAGCTCCAGCACTGGGGCAGCACCGTGAAAGGCACCAGGGACATATGGGGAGGAAGTGAATTGTCTGACTTTGGGGCCCAGACTGGAGGGGCAGCTTGTCCCAGACACACATGCTGAGTGCTCCCCACAGGAACAGGAAGGTACCAAATCTGAGTCTCTATAAACATGGCTCACACTGATCACCCTACCCTGATGATTCCCTGAGGCTCTGCCCACCCAACTTGTCAGCACACTCTAGCCACTTCCAGGGGGTTGTCATACAAGCAGTCTGTCTTGGCTCACACCAAAGTCTCTCAGAGTCTGCAAAACCCAAACCAGCAGTGTCTGGGCTCAGTGTGCCCTGTACCTCAGCTAAGTGTCCCTAGGCCAGGCAGCAGTGGCAGCCAGCCTCAGGGGACAGTGTGGCCTCTCCCTGCCACCTACAAACCCAGCACAAGTGGCAGTCATTAGCAGATTTCTTGGCAGCTCATGCTAGGTGTCCCCAGGATGGGCATAGATGGTAGCTGACCTTGGCCTGCACATCCCGGGAGGCCTGGGAGCCAACATACCCAGTGGACAGCTTCAGAGCACACCAGAGTGCCACTTGATCACCTCCACCAGTGACACACTCAAGGGGTGGAGTCAGTAGACACCAGAGCCCTGCTAAAGTGAGTTCTGCCCCATGGGGTCTGCCCCTTCCCAGCTGTTCCTCTGCTGTGGTTTCTGGCCCTCTTCTTGCTGTTCACCAACCTGCAGTGAATTCCTCCCATTGATGTGCCAGCAGCATCTTTGAAAGCCTGCCATGATTGGGAGAAAATATACAAAGTGATGAAAAGCAAGAACCTACACCCAAGATAACTCTGTGCAGAAAAGCTGACATTTAGAATCCAAGAACAGATAGAGAGCTTCCCAGCCCAGAGGAAGCCAAAGGAGTTTATCATTTCCAAACCAGTATTACAAGAAATGCTAAAGGGTCTTCTTCAGATAGAAAAAAAACAGCTAAAAATTTTGAAATAAAATGGAAATAAGTATGTGTTTCTGAACCATTAGTTTCAAGGCTAACAGAGAACTTGCTCCATTCAAAAAGTATAGGGGAGCAGAATAAACAAGGAAACAAGACATGCTCCCTGCTAAAGACTCACTTCAGGTGGAAACACACACACAGACTGGGAATAAAAAGATAGAAAAAATAAATGTTCTGAAAATAAAAACAAAAAGAAATCAGGGTAGCAATGCTTACAGGAGACACAATCTTCTTTCAAACAAAGGCTATAAAAAGAAGCAAAGAAGAACTGGTACTGAGAAGACATAAGAAGTAGAAATGTGTAAGACAACACCAGAGAGCCATAGAAAAAACCACCAAAAATCTTTAACATTCAACTTACAAAACGTGCTATTCACATGTATGGTGAACTTCAAAAAGGTTTTCAGCTTCATATTTCACTAGAGAGTGAACATTAACCCACAGCATCATATCAACACATGCATAGAATGACTCTCACAGTACTTTTCTCATCATATAAATTTTAGAATCAGCTTGTCAGTATTAAAAGCACAATCTTGTGGTGCTTCATCTTAACTTGATGTTTTTCAAAATGTCCCTGAGAAGATACTTTCACTTTGAGACTAGGATTTGAGGGTCTGACATTTTTGTCCTGGAAAATGCAGAACTGGGGCCAATCATGTATCCCAGGCTCATCCACAAAGATACTCCATTCTACCCAGCAGAGTTTCACCTCCTTCCTAACAGGACACTGTTTGTGAAACAGGACTATTTCACATTTTTAGGCTACAACTAATCCTTTTGATGTGTTTGACAGAATTCAACAAAGAATCAGCTCCCAGGCACTCATGGGTACTTTTCTGTGACTGAAATGAGTATGAGGGGAAATCTCATTCGTAGACAAGGTGAGTCTATCTTCCTATTGTCCTCAGATGAACTATTACCCTACGTCGAAGAGTCTCCATCCCTGGGCCTTAACTGAACTCCAAGTTCCTGTTACGTCTTTTGAAGCAAGATGTACTTTGTGCTGTGGAATGTGTTCTGGCTTCTCAATCCACCCAAAGAGCAAATGTCTGCATCTGGTCAAAACATAGTTGTCGTGCATGTCAACTATGGAAGAAAGTGTGTATCTATACAATATCCTGCACAAAACATGGAAACCATGTAGTCCTACTTCTTCCCCTTGTACATTAAGTTCAAGGACCCCTGGATAAGACACATGGGCTGGCTGACCCCTAAATGGGTGGAGCTGTCTGGCTCCCAGTGCTGAATTCACTCCCAGTCTCTCGGATTGACAAAAGAAAGGAGAGGTGGTTAGTATAGGTGGTGGCGGTCCAAGGTCTTAAGGAAAGCATTTTAGATACATATGAAGATTTCTGGTCAAGGTTGGACCATGTCTAAAACCAGAGAGCTGTCCTGACATTCAAATTCCATGATTAGAAATTTGAATTTACTTTGCATCCTCAGGTTGGTGCTACTCATCCACCAGGGAATGTGGGACAGTCCCACTGCAAGTTCTCCAGCAGAGCTCTTGAGAATTTGTCTTTCAGTTGTTAAAGTGAAGCTGAAGAGGCGAAGTCACAGGATGTGGTGGGCAGGGTCCCCACACCACAGTGTGCACTGTGCAAGGGGCCTGCCACACAGGAAGAGGACCAGCTCTGCTCACCCTAAAAATAGCAGGTGTGGGGGGTTTCACTTGAGCCACATTAGTCAACGTGCCTCTGTTCTCAAGAGTCACATTTGGTTTTCCTAAACTCTATAATCACATAGTGATTTAACATAACTTCCTGGCATTTGAAATGCCTACCAATTATACCATTTATGACATTCAATATTCCTGGGCCAAGCTATTATATAAAATGGTTACTAATGTGAAACTATTTTTATAAGACATAGGAAATCTATCCCCCACCTAGTATGTATTACACCTAGGTCCAGTTGCATATTTTTTACTGTCCTGTCTAGTAGAAATCAATGTGTTGGACAATTTGATTGTGCATTTTTAGAAAAGGACAAAACAGGGAAAATCTGCTTTTATTGTTTTAGCTGAAATCATTTCTTGCATATGAGTCAAAACTCAGTTCCTCATTCCTTGTGTCACTATGGAGACAGAGTCAAATTATATATATGTAGTGAGAGAGGAGAGAGAGAGAGTCAGAGAGAGAGAGAGAGAGAGAGAGAGAGAGAGAGAGAAAGAGAGAGAGAGGAGAGGGAGAGAGAGAGAGAGAATTAGTTTGGCAAGGTTGCCTCAGCAAAAGACAACAAACTGAGTGGCTTAAGACAGCAGAAATTTCTTGTATTGTCTCACATTCTGGATGCCAGAGAGGTTGATTGACAGGTGCAGATAAATAGACACACTGAATGATACACAGTTGCATAGACACACAGATGCAGATTACTGGTTACATAAATAGATGGGTAGATACACAGCATCTCCAACATTTGCCGTCAACAGACACCATTAACTTCCCTTCTCTGTCTGTAAGTTTGTCTAACATCAGGCTAGAAGAAAAATGTTTATCCAGCTTTATTGAGAGTCAGTAGGAAAATACAAGAGTAATTTAAGATGATCATGTGTAAATATCTGAAAAAGAAAGAAAGGATTCAAATTTTGAGCCAAAAATTGTTTTACAGTAGAATATAATGAGTTAGAAATCTTTTTCCTCTTTCTTTAATATACTTTATTGGTTATGCTATTACAGTTGTCCCATTTTCCTTTCTTTATTCCCCTCTGCCCTGTACACCCCTGCCACTATCATTCCCCCAACTTAGTTCATGTCTGTGAGTTGTACTTATAAGTTCTTTGACTTCACCATTTCCCATACTATTCCAAACATCCCTCTGTCTATTTTACCTACCTTTTATGCTTCTTATTCCCTGTATCATTTCCCCCATTCTCCCCCTCCCCCTCCTCACTGATAACCCTCCATGTGATCTCTATTTCTGTGAATCTGTTCCTGTTCTAGTGGTTTGCTTAATTCATTTTTCTTTGTTTTTTTTAATGCTAAGACACTGATAGTTGTGATTTTGTTATCATTTTACTGTTCATAGTTTTGATCTTCTTTTTCTTAGATAAGTCCCTTTAACATTTCATATAACAACAGCTTGGTGATGGTGGACTCCTTTAACTTGACCTTATCTGGGAAGCACTTTATCTGCCCTTCCATTCTAAATGATAGCTTTGCTGGAAAGAGTAATCTGGGATGCAGGTCCTTGCCTTTCATGACTGTGAATACTTCTTTCCAGCCCTTTCTTTCCTGAAAGATTTCTTTTGAGAAATCAGCTGATAGTCTTATGGGAAGTCTTTTGTAGGTAACTATCTCCTTATCTCTTGCTGCTTTTAAGATTCTCTCCTTAATTTCAATCTTGGCTAATGTAATTTTGGTGTGCCTTGGTGTGTTCCTCCTTGGATCCCACTTCTTTGGGACTCTCTGAGCTTCCTGGACTTCCTGGAAGTCTGTTCCCTTCGCCAGATTGGGGAAGTTCTTCATTATTTTTTCAAATAAGTTTTCAATTTCTTGGTCTTCCTCTTCTCCTTCTGGCTCCCCTATGATTCAGATGTTGGAACATTTAAGATGTGCTAGAAGATGCTCAGCATCTCCTCATTGTTTTGAATTCTTGTTTCTTCATTCTTTTCTGGTTGAAATTTTATTTCTTCCTTCTGCTCCAAACCATTGATTTGAGTCCTTGTTTCCTTCCCATCACCATTGGTTTCCTGTAGATTGTTCTTTACTTCACATAATGCAACCTTCAGTGCTGCCTGGGTCTTTTTTATGCTTTTGAAGTAACCAGTGAGTTCCTGGAGCATCCTGATAACCAACCAGTGTTTTGAACTGTGCATCTGAGAGGGTGGCTATCTTTTCATTGCTTAGTTATATTTTTCCTGGAGCTTTGAACTGTTCTTTCATTTGGGCCATTTTTGTTTTTGTCTCGGTGCACCTGTTCTGTAGTAAAGGGCGGAGCCTTAGGTATTCACCATGGCAGGGCAACTGTCGTGGCTGTGTTTGATTCTGTGTTGGGGAGAGGTCTGAGAAGTAACAGTGCTGCTTGCTCTGCTCTCTGCTCGTTTTCAGTCACTTCCCCAGCTCCTCACAATCAAATTTGGCCCTTCTGGTGTTGATTCCTGGGTGGGTGGGTTTGTGTACTTTCTAGGAACTCATTGGTCTGTCCAATCAACTCTCCTTTGAGGCTGGAAGTTTCTCCCGCTGGAGCCTCAACCTCTACAGGTTTTCTAGTCAGAGGCTTTGAAGCTTTATTTTCCTGTGCTTGGACATTGGGTTGTGCGGTCTGTTTAGCTCCCCAGTTGTTCCTCCCAGTTTATCTGACTGTCAGTGTGGGACTGCCCAGCCTGCCAGCCACTTCCTTCCCCACTCTGCCAGTTGTCACCTTGCTGTGAAATCTCTCCAACTGGCTGCCCATCTCTGCCCCTCCCACAGGTTTGGATCAATGTTTCTTCATTACCTCCTTGGTTGTCAGATTTCCATTCAGTACGATTTTTTGTCAGTTCTCACTGTGTTTTGTTTTTAAATTTGTTGTTGTCCTTCTTTTGATTGTGTGAGGAAGCACAGTGTGTCTACCTACACCTCAATCTTGGTTGGAAATCTTTGAGTTAGAAATCTGAGAGGGGAAATACCCAATTGAATAGACACATTAAAATAATTCTTCCTCCATGTGTGGTTTGGCTCAGTAGATAGAGTGCTGGCCTCTGAACCAAAGAGTCGCTGGTTAAATTCCTAGTCAGGACACATGCCTGAGTTGTGGGCCAGGTGCCCTGTAGGGGGTACATGAGAAGCAACCACACATTGATGTTTCTCTCTCTATCTTTTTTAACTCCCTTACCCTCTCTCTAAAAATAACTAAATGAAAAATATTTTTTAAATAAAAACATTTTTTCCCATGATGGATGAGACACAGCTGAAGTTCCAATTATGACAGTGGAATACAACATTGGGGAAATTTCCAAAACGCCGGTTAGAGAGACCTGCAGTAGGGAATGAAGGTACTTGGAGACTAGAGTGAGGAGGGCAAATGTCATATCTATGGTGTCAGAAGGAAAGAAGTGAGCATGGCATTTAGTATCAGCTCCAGAGAACAATAATCAAACAATTTACAGAGATGAGGAAGACCAGCTAAGTGACAGGGTGTATGTATGTAAAAATAAAATCAATATCTTGTCCTTGTGGTAATTGAAGCAAATGAAGGATGAATTAAAATGAAAAGCTCATATTTTAAACTGGATTGTACACATTAAAAAGATAAGTTTTATTTTATGTGAATTGAACTGAAAATCATATCAAGAGGCTCTGAGAGTAAACCCCTCAAATGGGAGTGAACCCCTCAGCTGGGAATGTGTGAGCCGGTTGCTGCTTTGAGAAGATAGCCCTGTCTGGGAAAAGATTGTAGGGGTGAAGAAGGGATGATGAACTGTGATAAAACTCCAGCCCTAATCTAACACAGAGGTGATGAGCTGATCAGTACTTTGTGTGGTTTATGAGAATTTCTCATGAATCCCAACATAACTCCCATAACACAAATACATTTGAAGTTGAGTGAAAAGAGGCAGGAACATTTCTTTGTCATTGTCTCAGTCTAGGAGGTGTGCAGAGAGTGTGCTCTGTTCCGATGGGCTAAGGGGGTGCCCATGACAATCCCAGTGTGACCATGACCCAGGCGTGTGAGTCTGGGGAGGAGAGGTGGGCACTGGGAAGGGTCTGCTTTGTAGGGAGGACTTGGTTCTGCTTAGGACAGAGAGGTTAGGTCAGCCTGATCTTCCACAACATGGAAGTTCAGGTGGGGGTCCTTGAATGTGCTGGAATGAGGTGGAGACCTGTGGAAAGGCTTTGTGCAGGTGGTTGTCTGTGACAGGTAAGTTCAGGTGCATGGGAGTAAACTCCTCAGCTGAGAGTGAGGGTCCACAGGAGGCCAAAGATGAGGCTGATGGGGTCACATGCCCATGATGTTCTGGGTCTTCACCTGAGTGTGACAGTGGAGGGGAGCTGGATCACAGAGAGCTGGGGGCATGTTCATTGTGTGGGGGAAAGAGAGGGATGAGCTGAGGGTTTGTCTGCACTCTGTCTGGGTGGCCTGGGGAGCCTATGGGAGTGTCCCAGGACTGACCACCCCACTGAAGGGCAAGAGGCAAGGGGAGAGGATTACAGAACTGTCACCTGACCCACAGAGAGAGCCACCCACTGTCCTGGATGAGTGTGTGAATTTGTCTCTCCCTCACACTTCCTCTCTCTGACATCCTCATCTCTGTGAGCAGGAGACCTTCTCTCCATCTCTCCCACCCAGCACCCTGAGCATGTCTGCCTCCTCTCTGCCCTGGTCTGTGAGGGGCAATCCTGCATCTGACATTGGTTGCTCCATCTTCATGTGCTGGGCAAAAGCACCAGTTGCAGACAATTCACAAGTTTTAATCTAAGACAAGGGGAAACATTAGTGACCATCTATTCTGAGCCAGTCCCTTCCCCTCTCCCTTTACCCTCATTGCAGACAGGGGTGGAAGCTCAACTCTCACGGGTGTTGTGAGGATCAGCAGAACCTGAGACATGAAAAGGCTCCATCTGTGTCATTTCTGGGCTTGATTAAGAGGTGGGCATGAGAGTGTTTGGGAGGAAGGGCTACTTGACAGCCGCACATGTATCCCCCAAGCCTTCGGGGGGCATCAGAAGCTACAGGGCATCCTTGGTTGAATGGCAGGTGAGACCAGACTGAGGGGAGACAGGAAGGACACTGCTCATCCTGGATGCTGGACTCACCACACTAAGGAGTGAGGGAGGGAATCCCACCAGGGGCTGAGCATTGGGCACTGAGGGCATCTCGGACCTGGTGGGAGTCTCATCTTTCATGAGATTGCCTGGAGATATGAGGCCACTTGTAAGGCAAAAAGGATCCACAGGGAACCATGGCGACTTACATTTCTTTTTAATAAGTTTCTATAACATAGAATTGAGCATTTCAAAGTATACATTTCACTGGAATGTAGTAAATACACAACAGATGGACCACAGATTTTATCTAGTTTTAGTAACAAATTTGTGTAACCCCACACCCAAATTACATGAAGCCTTCAGTCTCCCATCTCTCCTTCTCATCAGCCCCCGACAAGCCCACCTGACTTCTGTCTCTGTGGGTTTCCTCCTCCTGGATGCTTCATACAAACGCAGTCACAGAAAATGTGATCTTTTCTCTCTGGCTTCTGTCATTTAGCTGCAGGATGTTGACATTCACCCACCAGGTAGCAGGTGTCAGTACTTTGTTTTTATGGCTGAAAAAACCCTTCCTGGTTATGAAGACACCACATTTGTTTATATGAGTGGGATTCAGCATGAAGGGGTGTGTAGATGTGAACCCAAACCAGCCTTGTGGGGCAGCCCCTCAGGTCACAGCGGTGAGAACAGAGGGGCAGTCAAGGGGAGTCAGTGAGGATGAGGAGGGACAGCCCCACAGTGGGAAGGAGGAGGCATCTCTACAGGAACATGGTTCATGTTTCCTGTCCCCAAACCTCATCTGCCACCTCTGCTCCCCTGGACACATCAGCAGACAGTTTCCCCATCTGTGGTACGGCTGTCCTTCCCCACTTCCTGGGTCATCAGATGGGCATGGTTCCCTCTCTCTGAACGATGCCCTGTGCCCTCTGTGTTCACGTTCTGGCTGCAGCCTGGGTCCTCCTCTGGCTGTCTTGAGCCTGAAGCAGCAGCACCCCGAGCACCACCAGGACCAACCCAGCCACACTCATGCGGATCAGGTTCTCCACTGTGTAGTCTAGGGGTTGGGAGGCTGCAAAATGTGGAGACAGAGGTCAGCATGATCAGGCAGTCCCTAAACCCACAGAATTCTAATATCTCCCCCAGGATCCCTCCTCCCATTGACATCAGCATCGCTGGGAAGTCTGAATCCAGCTCTGGCTCCCAGCCACCATGACAAGAGTGAGCTGTGCCTAAGAGCTCAGGTTAGGGAAAAAAAATGGTCTCATTTCAGGAACAATGTAGAGCTGCTGTGAATTCTGTGTTCAATCGGAGATTGAAGACCCAGAATCTTACTGCCCTGGAACTGAGAGATCCCATGTTTTCCACCTGTGGGGGCCCAGGTCCATGGAGGAGGGGTGGTGTTGTGGGCTCCTGTGTGGCAGGTGCACAAAAGGGTGAAAGTCTGGGGTAGCATCTCCTTCACCCCACTCTCTGGGGTCTGCTGTTTAATCATCACCTGGACATTTTCATGTGTTTATTGTTTCATTAGTTCATTTTATATGATGACAAAACTACCACAGGAGATATAATGACCAGATTAGATATATGGGCATGTGGATGAACATTTGTAGGTATAGTGTATACACATAAATTTAATATCTCTTTTAGAGTAAATATGGGGTGAGAGAAGAGTAGGTTTACAGTTGTGAATTCATGAAATACAGAGTTATTTATTGTGTTATTTATTAATTGTTACATTATTTTTTGTATAACTTTAATCCTACCTTTCCTTCATCCTCTCTATGTACATTTTATAGAGTTTATTATAAAATGTCATATAAAATGAATCTGTATATATAGCTATACATATAATCACTCATATAAATACTAACTTATATATCATCACCTGTATCTACATATACTTGTGTGGTGCTGATAATTATTATTGTGTGTGTGAGGACAGAGGGACATGAAAGAAACAGGTGATAGCCCTGGCTGGTGTAGCTCAGTGGATTGAGCGCGGGCTGTGAACCAAAGTGTCGTAGGTTCGATTCCCAGTCAGGGTACATGCCTTGGTTGCAGGCCATGACCCCCAGCAACCACACATTGATGTCTCTCTCTCTCTCTCTCTCTCCCCCCCTCCCTCCCTTCCCTCTCTAAAAATAAATAAATAAATCTTAAAAAAAAGAAACAGGTGATAAGGAGGCAGGTCCCCAAAAGGATCTAGTCTGGTCTTCCATGGGGAATGAAGTCTCCTCTGTGGGACGTAGGGTGGGGCCAGAGGAGAAGGGGGACTGGGACTCAGGGCTTTGGAACATGGGGTCAGAGGTCAGGTCAGGGGCCAGAAGGGGCAGGCACCATCTTCTTCTCCTTTTGGACAAACTCTAGGAAGTATGGCAAGATTTCTTGGATGGACAGCTAATCATGTGATTTTTACCCCAAAACACAATCTCCATGCACTACTTAGCAATGCTGCTAACCAAGGAAGCCCGCAGTTGTGATTTTCAAACTTTAAGGAACAGAAAAGTTGCCCCAAGTTGTACTATTTTGTGAGCACCAAAAATAGGAAATTATGGGAATCTGCTTCCCCACTTGATATAGAAAACAAGATGTAACAAAATTATTGTCTTGTCCTAATTCCAAAGATGTATACAAAAATTCTAAATATCAGCTCACACAATTCAGAAAATGCACACGGACAATAAATGTTATTCATTTGCACTAATATGCAAGTGTTTAAAAATAAGAAACTTCTGTAATTGTGTCTCCAGTGCTTATAAATCAGACAGAAAAGATAAATTTTAGGAGATCAGTATATGTCAGTTAAAAAAGCATTCCTAATAACACTCTAATGAAACAGAAAAACACATTGAAACATAAAGGTCGATAGTGCATTTGATATAAAATGTGCATATCTTAATGAGTTTGCCTTGAAATAATGTGCCTAATGAATGAAACTTTTTCAGGGGTAAAGCTGTGGAACATTTTACTTGGTCTTTTTATCATGAGGAATTTAGAGAGAGAAAAATAGGTATACAGTGTGCAATAAGTGAAATGACCTTTGACTTGTAGTTATTATAATTTTCTCATTGTATCAGTGAGATCAATTGAAAAAGAGTCCAAAGAGAGAGGATTTTAGGAAGATATACTAGTCATGAAATAAATATGCCCAAACCAATGGATTTCCTACATGTACTTACTCCTATTTAGACTGTAGAAAGGAATCTAATAGCTTACACACAAATTACATTATTAGATGTGCAGTTCTGAAAGTTGGGTGCAAATTTACTCAGTTTTACAAATACCTATCAAAGTGCTTCTGAAGTTCACTAAAACCTCATTTGAAATGTATGTAATACAAAGACTTAATAGTAACAAGAAGTAATTCTCCACAACAAATGTCTGAATTTCATCTTCTCTATGAAAATAAGAATAGCATTATAGACATTTGAAGGTTGACTCCATATAATGTAAATTACACTGTTATTCTGTATACTGACACACTGCCAGAAAGGTCTCAGAAAGGAGCAGGAAAAGACAAGGCCCCCTAGAACCACGGAGCAGACAGGGGAGCCCTCAGTGTGGGTGGGAGCCCCCAGCTCCTCCTAAGCAGGGCACAGCCCCTCCTCACTCTCAGGTGCTGGAGGCTCCAGGTGAGCCCAGGAGCCTGTAGAGCTGGACACTCACGGGAGGGGAGGGGAAGCTGCTTTCTCTGGGTGAGGGCCCAGTGGGGGCTGGGACCCCAGGGGCTCAGACTCTGAGATGAAGATGCAGGAGGTGAGTGGGGGAGGGGATCTGTCTTCTCTGCTCAGTCTAACCACCTTTCTCCTCACTTCCCACACATCTCACTCCACCCTCCTGCTCTTTCTCTCTGCTGAGATTGAGAACAGGGGGCTCAGGGGTGGGAGGCCCTGTCTCCTTCCACCTTTAAGGGGCTGGATACCCTCTAGGAACCTCCTGCACTCCTCATTTATTTCTCTCCCCGAATGTCCGAGGGACAGGGCTCTGAGCTGAGTGAGCACAGAAATGACAGGGTCACAGGCTCCTCACCTGAGACCAGGAGCTCCAGGGGGTCACTGGGCTGTGACAACAGGTAGGGGTTGCTGTGGGTTGCACTGTAGCACCTGTAGGTCCCCCCATGGGCTGAGGTCACAGGACCCAAGGAGAACTCTGCCTGGTGCTGCTGGGCTCGGGACTGTGATCTGAGATGCAGGGGGGGACCAGCTGTCCCCTCCTTGGACAGAAGGAAAGTGTCCCTCGGGCTCCGTGACTGACACAGCATAGTCACCTTCTCTCCTGAGGCCACTCTGGGGCCCGGCTGCACCAAGATGGAGGGTCTGTCAGGGAGCCATCCTAGAGAGAGGGAAGCACGTGAGAGTCTGCCATCCACGTACTTGTGACCTGAGAGTCACCTGGCCCCTTTAAGAACCTCCTTGCTGTCTTTCTCTGTTTTCTCTGCATCTCAAACTCCTATCCCATCACCTATTTTTTTTCTCTCTCTCCTTAGGGACCCCATACCCCTTATCCTGACCATCACCACCTGAGACCACCAGCAGGGCCTGAGCAGACACTGGATCCCTGACTGAACCTGCTGGCTCCTCACCTGCCACCAGGATGTCCAGAGGGTCACTGGGGGCCGACCACTCAGAGGACAGGCTGTGTCCACCGTAGCACCTGTACCGGCCCCCATGGGTACTGTTCACAGTGCCCAGGGGGAAGTTGGCCTGAGAGAGTCCAGCCTGGGGCTGCAGGACAGAGCTCTGATGGAGGTCCTGTCCCCCTTCCTTGGACAGAACAAATCTGTCATAGCCGAAGTCAGAGGGACACTGGAGGGTCAGGTTCTGTCCAGAGGCCACAATGGGGCCCTGCTGGGTCAGGAGGGAGGGCTTCTCTGAACCACCTGCAGGGACCAGACAGGAGTGACAGGGCTATTCCTCCCATGAACCCTCTTCCTGGCCTGGTCCCCAGGTCCCACCATCTCTTTCTCTCTGTGTCTCTGACCCAGAAGCTCCTGTGCTCCCCTCACCCCACCTCTCACATGGAAGTCTTCCCTGCCAGTAAAGACCCCAGTAACTTGTCTGCTACCTCAAAACATGGAAGGACCAGCTTGGGACTTCCTCACCTGACACCAGGAGCTTGAGGACATTACTGGGGAGTGAGCACACCTGGGATCTGTTCCTGTAACAGCCATAGCATCTGAATGTCCACCTGTGGCTGGGGGTCACAGGGCCCACAGAAAACAGGGCCTGGACCTGCCCACTGGGCTGTCGCATTGAGTCCAGGGTCCCGGAGAGCCTGTATTCTCCTTTCTTAATCAGAATGAACCTGTCAAACCCTTGTCCAGAGCCACACTGGAGGGTCACATTCCCTCCTGAGATCACCATAGGACTGGGCAGGGCTGAGAGTCTGGGTTTGCTGTAGGATCCTAGGAGAGAAGGAGGCAGCATGTTAAATGGGGCTAACTTCCCTCATGTCCCCCAGGGTTGGGCTGCGAGGGGGAGACACCCTAGAGTATCCCCCTCCCTGAGGATGGATCATTAGGCTGGGACCCCTGTTTTCCCTCACCTTTTAGCACCAGCTCCAGGGGGTCACTGCGCTCTGACCAGCCAGTGGGGCTGAGATAGGAGCAGTGATATTTCCCTGCATCATACTCTGTCATGTGTGTGATGGAGAAGTTGACCTTGTTCCCTGCATGTAGTGGCTCCTGTCTGCTCCAGGGCTGTGGGCTTCCCTCTTTATCCAGACGGAACTCCTGGGCCTGCAGGGTCCCCTGACACCAGATAGTCACAGAACTCCGCAACAGGGCCACAGGGCCTGGCTCAGCCCAGAGGGTGGGTTTGGGGAGGGTCCCTGGAAGGAATCAGAGCCTGGGTCAGCTCCAGTGCCCAGATCTCAGCCCCAACCTTCCCAGACGTCCCTCACCCATTAACCCAGAACTTCTGTTCTCCATCCCCAGCTGCCTAATGGGGAAACACCTTGTCATTTATGTGGAGAGGCTCCTGGGAGCCCTGGAGACAGACTCACCTGCCTGCATGGGGGTCCTCAGGTGCACGATCATCCCTGCAAGAGAGTCCCTATGAGAGATTTGCGCTGAATCCTGAGAACAACCCTCCTCCCCAGGAGCCTCCTGAGCCCTGGGGTCCTGTCAGAGCAGGGCATCTCCTCCCCCTGCACATCTCACCAAGGCACAGCAGGGCCGTGAGGGTCGGGGGCATGGGTTCTCCTCTCTGAACCCAGCTGTGCAGAAGGAAGAGACCACGGTGTGTTCAGTGTAGACAGACTCACAGGGTGTGGCCAGTGGGAGGTTGTCTGTCCCTATCACGAGGTTGTTACGTCACCAGACCTGAGGAAGGGGAACAGTGTGGCCCCAGGAGTCCGGCTCTCATTCTCTTGATGCAGGAAGAATTAAACCTGGAGCCTGCTGAGACGTCTTTGCAGGTGAGGTGACCCAGGGCATGTCCTTCCAGGTCAGAGCCTCCCCCATGGGATTCCATTCCTTCCCCACCCAACCATCAGCCCCTCCATGTGGGTCCTCCCCATAGACAGTGGTCACCCAGGCCCTGGAGACACTGCAGGAAGATGGGGATCCCTGTGCCTGCAGAGCTCAGGTTGGCAGAGACAGGGTCCCCTCCTCACTATGCAGTTCAGGCGAGTGTCACTGTGACAATGAGCACAAAGGACAGACTCGGGGAAGTGAGGGAAGGACACACGCCCTTTTCCCTGGCCCAGAGTGTGGTTTTCTTTCTATCCCAGCCACCCTTACCTATTTCTCATTTTTTCTTAGCAACAGTGTCCACCCACCTTCCTGGGGACAAGCCTCTGAGTGACACCTGCCCCCTCAGTGTCCTTTGTTTCCTGGTTCAAGCGTCCTCCTCATGCTGTGGTCCTGCCTTCAAGCTTCAGGGGACATTGATTTGGGTTACAGTCCTGGTTTTTACTTAAAAAAGATATTTGTTTAAATACTCATCATCCAAAGTTCATATATCCTTGAGTGGTAATGTTCAGTGTCTGCCTCAGTTTCCTCATCTGGATCCTATTGTCAGAAAGCCCAGTCCCCACAGTGTTTGTGGGTGAGTGGTGCTGGTTCATGGGAGGGTGACTTCCATTTCCAGACCAGATGGAGATGTGAGTAGTTTGGGACATTAGAGGATCAAGGTGTCCAGGTCAAGGGCTGGATTGTTTTATCCACTTGAGACCTTGTCTGCTCTGAATACCAAGCACAGCTACTAACAACAGCTCTAAAGTATGTAGGCAGAGACACATGTGGGAAAAGAGAAGTGAAAGTTCCCCAAATGGAGAGAGACCCACATGGAGGACAAAGACTGTAACTGAGTGGCCCCCAGCACCGAGGCCCCTTTGCAGGATGTGATTCAGAGAGACTGGAATTAGAAATCTAAGATACATGGAGACTAGAAAGAGGGTGTCAAATGGATCCTGGGAGTTTCAGGAGGAGCAGGGAGACTGATGTCTGTGTCCACCCTAGAGACCAAGGTTTGGGCATTTCACAGAGGGGCAGAGAGACCCCATAGGGTCAGGGAGCATGCGTGTGGTGTAGGATGAAACATGTATCTTTTTCTTTATGGCAACAGGGGGAGATTGATGGGAGCTGACTTTCAAATAAACACAATACTAAAGATGGGGGAAATACATTCGTGGATTTGATTGTTAATGTAGAATTCTCTACTGATTCAAATTTTTATTAAAAGGCCAGGTGAAAGGGTCAGAGTGGAATGACCCATTAGTATGACAAGAAGAAGTCAGGTCTGACCTGCTTGAACTCGTCTCTCGTGTCAAATCCACCACGTCAGGCTCTGACTTCTGAGGGTTTTTAGAATCAAAACCAAGAGAGAAGTTCCACATCTTGTATTAGAATTATATCCTTTATTTGAAAAAAGGAAATGCCTTCAACTATCCTACTGAAAATAAGACATTCTCAGACACACCAGGTCTCCAGTATTTTATTGTTTACATGCTCAGTGAAAGCAAATGAAAATAGGCACTTAAACCAAAAGAATAATGGACAAAAGTGGAGTCAGTGAGATGCAAACATAAGAAAAATAATTACAAAAGAAATAAAGTTTGCAAGAGTACATGTGTACATATATTGACATATATATTTACATTTAAGACAGGTTAAAATATTTGGAGTGTGTGTGAGTGAGAAAGAAAGGGTATAGACACACACAGAGCTTTGGAAATTATATACCAAGAGTTAAATTAAGTTAATGTGTAATAACCTTTTCTTATACAGAGGAGAGGAGGAAGCAAAAGTGGTTCGCAATCATAAATTCCAATTCTAACAGTGGTGGAAACTACCCTAATTAGAAATGCACATACAACATCCAAACTGGTTGATTTAATAATGTATAACACAGTCAATTAAACATTGGTCTGGAAAATTTTAAAAAGGGCTATTTAAAATCAAACTTACTATTTAAATAAAAATTGGCAAGCATTCAAAATAATTTATTTATCATCAGACATTGAGACTTCTGTACAAGATGGTGACGGAGGTTAACACGGAAGTCACCTCCTCTTAAAACCACCACCAAATGAAAACTAAACTACACATCAATTATCCCTCAGAGTCACCTGAAGGGTAGCTGAATGGAAGTCCCACAACCAAGGGTTTAAAAAGAAGCCGCACTGAGACAGGTAGGAGGGCTTCAGGTATGCAATGAGGTGGTGCCACACCCATGTAGACAGTTCAAATTCGGGGGTTATATCTTGACTGTGGAGGTTCCTCCTATGGAGTAAGAGGTCCCAGCTGCACACCAGTTTCCCCAGCCCAGAGGTCCAGTGATGGGAAGTGACATTCCCATCACTCTGGTTATATAAACCATCAGGGATGGTGGCCAAGTGAGGCAAGAGGCATCTGGAGTCTCAGGTGTCCTATTAATGGGCCTGTGCGTGGACTTACTCTGACTCAGACCCTCGGAGCTCCAGCACTGGGGCAGCATGGTGAAAAGCATCAGAAACATATGGGGAGGAAGTGAATTGTCTGACTTTAGGGCCCAGACTGGAGGGTCAGCTTCTCCCAGACACACATGCTGAGTGCTCCCCACAGGCACAGGCAGGTGCCAAATCTGAGTCTCCATCAACCTGGCTCACACTGTTCACCCCACCCTGATGATTCCTTGGGTCTCTGCCCACCCAGCTTGTCAGCACACTCCAGCTACTTCCAGGGGATTGTCATGCAAACAGCCTGCCTTGGCTCACGCTAAAGTCCCTCAGAGTCTGAAAAACCCAAACCAGCAGTGTCTGGGCTCAGTGTGCCCTGAACCTCAGCTAAGTGTCCCCAGGCCAGGCAGCAGTGGCAGCCAGCCTCAGGGGACAGTGTGGCCTCTCCCTGCCACCTACAAACCCAGCACAAGTGGCAGCCATTAGCAGATTTCTTGGCAGCTCATGCTAGGTGTCCCCAGGATGGGCACAGATGGTAGCTGACCTTGGCCTGTACATCCCAGGAGGCCTCAAAGCCAACACACCCAGTGGACAGCTTCAGACAACACCAGAGCACCACCTGATCACCCCTACCATGGGCACACTCAAGGGGTGGAGTCAGCAGATACCGGAGCCTTGCTGAAGTGACTTCTGCTCCATGGGGTCCGCTCCCTCCCAGCTGTTCCTCTGCTGTGGTTTCTAGCCCCGTCTTTGCTGATCACCAGCCTGCAGGAATTCCTCTCGTTGACGTGCCAGCAACATCTTTGCAAGCCTGCCATGATTGGCACAAAATATACAAAGAGATAAAAACCAAGAACCTACAACCAAGATTACTCTGTGCAGAAAAGCTGACATTTAGAATCCAAGGACAGATAGAGAGCTTCCAAGCCCAGAGGAAGCAAAAGGAGTTTATCATCTCCAAACCGGTATTAAACAAGAAATGCTAAAAGGTCTTCTTCAGGTAGAAAAAGAAAAAAGCTAAAATTTTGAAATAAAATGGAAATAAATACATGTCTATGAACCATTAGTTTCAATGCTAACAGAGAACACAATCCATTAAAAAACCATAGGGGAGCAGAATGAACAAGGAAACAGGACACACTGTCTGCTAAAGAATCACTTCAGGTGGAAATGCACACACAGACTAAGAGCAAAAGGATAGAAAAATGTATGTTCTGAAAATAAAAACAAAAAGAAATCAGGGTACCAATACTTAAAGCTGACACAAGCTTCTTTCTAACAAAGGCTATAACAAGAAGGAAAGAAGGACTGGCACTGATTTAGGAAATAGAAATGTGTAAATGTGTGGACAACACCAGACAGCAATAGAAAAACAAGCAAAAATCTTTAACATGCAACTTACAAAACTTGTTATTCACATGTACGGTGAACTTTAAAAGGTTTTTCATCTTCATATTTCACCAGAGAGTGAACATTAACCCACAGCATCGTATCAATACATACATAGAATTGCTCTCACAGTACTTTTCTTTCATGTAAATGTTAGAATCAGCTTCTCAGTATTAAAATCATAATCTTGTGGTGCTTCATCTTAACTGGGCATTTTTCAAAAGGTCCCTGAGAAGATACTTACTCTTGAAACTAGGATATGAGGGTCTGACTTTTTTTGTCCTGGAAAATGCAGAATTGGGGTCACTCATGTATCTCAGGCTCATCCACACAGATACTCCATTCTACCCAGCAGAGTTTCACCTCCTTCCCAACAGGACACTGTTTGTGAAACAAGAGTATTTCACATTTTTAGGCTACAGCTAATCCTTTTGATGTATTTGACAGAATTCAACAAAGAATCAGCTCCCAGGCACTCATGGGTACTTTTCTGTGACTGAAATGAGTATGAGGAGAAATCTCATTTCCTGGACAAGGTGAGTCTATCTTCCCATTGTCTTCAGATGAATTACTACCCTACATCCAAGAGTCTCCATCCTTGGGCCTTAACTGAACTCTAAGTTCCTGTTACGTCTTTTGAAGCAAGATGTACTTTGTGCTGTGGAATGTATTCTGGCTTCTCAATCCATCCAAAGAGCAAATGTCTACATGTGGTCAAAGTGTAGTTGTCGTGCATATCAACTATGGAAAAAAGTGTGTACCTATACAATATCCTGCACAAAATACGGAAACCAGGTAATTCTACTTATATTCTCCTTGTACATTAAGTTCAAGGACTCCTGGATAAGATATAGAGGTTGGCGGACCCCTAAATGTGTGGAGCTGTCTATTACCCAGTGCTGAATTCACTCCCAGAGTCTTTCTTATTGACATAAGAAAGGAGAGGTGGTTATTATACGTGGTGGGGATCTATGGTCTTAAGGAAAACATTTTAGATACATATGAACATTTCTGGTCAAGGTCAGAGGAGGTCTGAAACCAGAGAGCTGTCCTGACATTCAAATTCCATGATTAGAAATTTGAATTTACTTTGCATCCTCAGGTTGGTGCTACTCATCCATCAGGGAATGTGGGACAGTCCCACTGCAAGTTCTCCAGCAGAGCTCTTGAGAATTTGTCTTGCAGTTGTTAAAGTGAATCTGAAGAGGCAAAGTCACAGGATGTGGTGGGCAGGGTCCCCACACCACAGTGTGCACTGTGCAAGGGGCCTGCCACACAGGAAGAGGACCAGCTCTGCTCATACTAAAAATAGCAGGTGCAGTGGGTTTCACTTGAGCCACATTAGTCAATGTGCCTCAATTCTCAAGCGTCACATTTGGTTTTCCTAAACTCTACAATCACATATTGATTTAACATTACTTCCTGCAACTTAAAATGCACATCAATTATACCGTGTATGACATTCAATATTCTTGGGCCAAACTAATATATAAAATGGTTACTAATGTGAAACTATTTTTAGAAGAAATAGGAAATCCATCTCCCACCTAGTATTTATTAAGCCTAGTACCAGTTGCATATTTATTTTTACTCTCCTGTCTAACAGATATCAATGTTTGGACAGTTTGATTCTACATTTCTAGAACAGGATGAAACAGGCAAAATCTGCTTCTATTATTTTAGCTGACATCATTTATTGTATATGAGTCAAAACTCAGTTCCTCAGTTCCTTGAGTCACTATGGAGACAGAGACAAATTATATATATGCAGAGAGAGAGAGAGGAGAGAGGGGAGGAGAGGAGAGATAGGAGAGAGAGAGAGAGAGAGAGAGAGAGAGAGAGAGAGAGAGAGAGAGAGAGAGAGAGAGAGAGAGAGAGAATTAGTTTGGCAAGGTTGCCTCAGCAAAGACAACAAACCAGGTGGTTTAATATAGCAGAAATTCCTTCTATTGTCTCACATTCTGGAGGCCAGAGAGGTTGATTGGCAGGTGGAGATAAATAGACACACTGACTGATACACAGGGGCATAGATACACAGATGCAGATGACTGGATACAGAGATAGATTTGCAGATAAGCAACATCTCTAACATTTGCCACCAACAGACACCATTACCTTGTCTTCTGTCTCAGTAAGTTTTTCTAACATCAGGCTAGAAGAAAATATTTATCCAGCTTTATTGAAAGTCAATAGAAAAATATAAGAGTAATTTAAGATAATCATATGTAAATATCTGAAAAAGAAAGGGTGGATTCAAATGTTGAGCCAAAAATTGTTTTACAGTAGAATATAATGAGTCAGAAATCTTTTTTCTTTCTTGAATATACTTTATTGGTTATGCTCTTACAGTTGTCCCAATTTCTTCCCTTTATTCCCCTCTGCCCTGTACACCCCTGCCACTATCATTCCCCCAACTTAGTTCATGTCTGCGAGTTGTACTTATAAGTTCTTTGACTTCTCCATTTCCCATACTATTTCGAACTTCCCCCTGTCTATTTTCTACCTACCATTTATGCTTCTTACTCCCTGTATCATTTCCCCAATTCTCCCCCTCCACCTCTCCACTGATAACTCTCCATGTGATCTCTATTTCAGTGAATCTGTTCCTCTTCTAGTGGTTTGCTTAGTTCATTTTTCTTTTTTTTTTTTTGTTATGCTCAGATACTGATAGTTGTGAGCTTGTTATCATTTTACTGTTCATAGTTTTGATCTTCTTTTTCTTAGATAAGTCCCTTTAACATATCATATAACAAGGGCTTGATGATGAACAACTCCTTTAACTTGACCTTATCTGGGAAGCAGTTTATCTGCCCTTCCATTCTAAATGACAGCTTTGCTGGAGAGAGTAGTTTGGATGTAGATCCTTGCCTTTGAAGACTTCCAGTACTTCTTTCCAGCCCTTTCAAGACTTCAAGGTTTCTTTTGAGAAATCAACTGGTAGTCGAATGGGAACTCCTTTGTACATAACTATCTCCTTTTCTCTTGCTGCTTTTAAGATTCTTTTCATATCTTTAATCTTGGGTCATGTAAGAATGATGGGCCTTGGTGTGTTCCTCCTTGGGTCCAACTTCTTTGAAACTCTCTGAGCTTCCTGGACTTCCTGGAAGTCTGTTTCCTTTGCCAGACTGGGGAAGTTCTCCTTCATTATTTTTTTCAAATAAGTTTTCAATTTCTTGGTCTTCCTCTTCTCCTTTTGGCACCCCTATGATTCAAATGTTGGAACATTTAAGATGTGCTGGAAGATCCTCAGCCTCTCCTCATTGTTTTGGATTCTTGTTTCTTCATTTTTTTCTGGTTGAATGTTTCTTTCTTCCTTCTGCTCCAAACCATTGATTTGAGTCCTTGTTTCCTTCCCATCACCATTGGTTTCCTGTAGATTTTTCTTTACTTCACATAATGCAATCTTCATTGCTGCCTGGGTCTTTTTTATGCTGTTGAAGTACCCAATGAGTTCCTGGAGCACCCTGATAACCTGTGTTTTGCACTGTGCATCTGAAAGGTTGGCTATCTTTTCATTGCTTAGTTGTATTTTTCCTGGAGCTTTGAACTATTCTTCCATTTGGGCCATTTTTGTTTTTGTCTCAGTGCACCTGTTCTGTAGTAAAGGACGGAGCCTTAGCAGGGTAGGGCAACCCACATGGCTGTGTTGTGATGCTGTGTGTGTGGGAGGGGTCTGAGAAGTAACAGTGCTGCTCGCTCTGCTCTCTGCTGGTTTTCAGTCAATTCTCCAGCTACCCACAATCAAATTGGGCCCTTCTGGTGTTGATTCCTGGGATGGTGGGTTTGTGTACATTCTAGGAACCCATGGGTTTGTCCAATCAACTCTCCTTTGAGGCTGGGAGTTTCTCCCACTAGAGCCTCAACCCCTACAGGTGTTTTAGTCAGAGGCATTAAGGTTTTATTTCCCTGTGCTGGGAAACTGGGTTGTGTGGTCTCTCTCACTCCCCAGTTGTTCATCCCAGTTTATCTGCCTGTCAATGTGGGACTGCCCAGTCTACAAGCCACTGCTTTGCCTGCTCCTGAGTCACTACCTTGCCATTAGTCCTCTCCATCGGGCTGCTCATCTCTGCCCCTCCCACAGGTATGGATGAATGTTTCTTCTTTACCTCCTTGATTGTCCGACTTCCATTCAGTCTAATTTTCTGTCAGTTCTGGTTGTGTTTTGTTTTTAAATTTGTTGTTGTACTTCTTTTGTTGTGTGAGGAAGCACAGTGTGTCTACCTACAGCTTGATCTTGGTGGGAAATCTTTGAGTTAGAAATCTGAGAGGGGAAATACCCAATTGAATAGACACATTAAAACCATTCTTCCTCCCTGTATGGTTTGGCTCAGTAGATAGAGTGCTGGCCTCTGAACCAAAGGGTCACTGGGTAGATTTCCAGTGAGGACCATGCCTGAGTTGTGGGCCAGGTCCCCTGTAGGGGGTGCATGAGAGGCATCCACACATTGATGTTTCTCTTTCTGTCTTTTTCACTCCCTTACCCTCTGTCTAAAAATAACTAAATGAAAAATGTTTTTTAAAATAAAAACAATTTTTTCCCATGAATGATGAGACACAGCTGAAGTTCGAATCATGACAGTGGAGTACAATATTGAGAAAATTTCTAAAATGCAGCATGGGGAGACCAGAAGTGGGGATTTAAGTTCCTGGGGATTAGAATGAGGAGGGCCAATGTCATATCTATGGTGTCAGAAGGAAAGAAGAGAGCATGGTGTTTAGTAACAGTTCCAGAGAACAATAATCAAACATTTTACAGAGATGAGGAAGACCAGCTAAGTGACAGGGTGTATGTATATATAAATAAAATCTGTATCTTGTCCTTGTGGTAATTGAAGCAAATGAAGGATGAATTAAAATGAAAAACTCGTATTTTAAATTGGATTGTACACATTAAAAAAGGTAAGTTTTATTTTATGTGCATTGAACTGAAACTCATATCAAGAGGCTCTGAGAGTAAACCCCTCAGCTGGGAATGTGTGAGCCGGTTGCTGCTTTGAGAAGATAGCCCTGTCTGGGAAAAGATTGTAGGGGTGAAGAAGGGATGATGAACTGTGATAAAACCCCAGCCCTAATCTAGCACAGAGGTGATGAGCTGATCAGTACTTTGTGTGGTTTATGAGAATTTCTCATGAATCCCAACATAACTCTCACAACACAAATACATTTGAAGTTGAGTGAAAAGAGGCAGGAACATTTCTTTGTCATTGTCTCCGTCTAGGAGGTGTGTAGAGAGTGTGCTGTGTTCTGATGGGCTAAGAGGGTGCCCATGACAAGCCCAGTGTGGCCATAACCCAGGTGTGTGAGTCTGGGGAGGGAAGGTGGGCACTGGGAAGGGTCTTCTTTGTAAGGACCAGTTGTCTCTGTTTGGGATGGAGAGGTTAGCTCAGCCTGATCTTCTACAACATGGAAATTCAGGTGGGGGGTCCTTGAATGTGCTGGAATGAGGTGGAGACCTGTGGAAAGGCTTTGTGCAGGGAGAGTCCATGACAGGTAAGTTCAGGTGCATGGGAGTAAACTCCTCAGCTGAGAGTGAGGGTCCACAGGAGGCCAAAGATGAGGCTGATGGGGTCACATGCCCATGATGTCCTGGGTCTTCACCTGAGTGTGACTGTGGAAGGGAGCTGGATCGCAGAAAGAGAGCTGTGGGCATGTTCATCATGTGGGGGAGAGAGGGAAGAGATGAGGGTTTGTCTGCACTCTGCTTGGGTGGCCTGGGCAGCTTATGGGGCTTTCCCTGGGCTGACCATCCCAGTGTGGGCCAGGAAGCATGGGGAGAGGATTACAGCACTGTCACCTGGCCCACAGAGAGAGTGACCCACCTTTTGGCCAAGTGTGTGATTTTCTTTCTTCCTCCCACTTCCTCTCTCTGACTTCTTCATCTCTGTGAGCAGGGGGCCTTCTCTCATCCCTCCCACCCAGGGCCCTGAGCATGTCTTCGTCCTCACTGCCCTGCTCTGTGAGGGGTAACCCTGCATCTGACACTGGTCATTTTGTCTCCATGTGCTGGATAAAAGCAGTAGTTGCAGACAATTCACAAGTTTTAATCTAAGACAAGGGGAAACATTATTGACCATCTACTCTGAGCCAGTCCCTTCCCTTCTCCCTTTACCCTCGTTGGAGACAAGGGTCGAAGCTCAGCTCTCATGGGTGTTGTGAGGATCAGCAGAGCCTGAGACATGAAAAGGCTCCATCTGTGTCATTCCTGGGCTTGATTAAGAGGTGGGCATGAGAAAGTTTGGGAGGAAGGGCTGCTCGGTAGCCACACACGTATCCCCCAAGCCCTCAGGGGGCATCAAAAGCTACAGGGCATCCTTGGTTGAATGGCAGGTGAGCCTAGAGTGAGGGGAGACAGGAAAGAGGCTGCTCATCCTAGATCCTGGACTCACCACACTCAGGAGTGAGGGTGGGAATCCCACCAGGGGCTGAGCACTGGGCACTGAGGGCATCTTGGACCTGGTGGGAGTCTCATCTTTCATGAGACTGCCTGGGGATATGAGGCCACTTGTAAGCCAAAGAGGATCCATAGGGAACCATGGCAACTTACATTTCTTTTTAATAAGTTTCTATAACATAGAATTGAGCATTTCAAAGTATACATTTCATTGGAATGTAGTAAATACACAACAGATGGACCACAGATTTTATCTAGTTTTAGTAACAAATTTGTGTAACCCCACACCCAAATTACATGAAGCCTTCAGTCTCCCATCTCTCCTCCTCGTCAGCCCCCGACAAACCCACCTGGCTCCTGTCTCTGTGGGTTTTCTCCTCCTGGACACTTCATACAAATGCAGTCACAGAAAAGGTTATCTTTTCTCTCTGGCTTCTGTCACTTAGCTGCAGGATGTTGATATTAACCCACCTGGCGGAAGGTGTTGGTACTTCCATTTTATGACTTAAAAAACCCTCCTGGGTTTAGAAAACACGAGATTGTGTTTAAATGAGTGGGATCCAGCATGAAGGGGTGTGTAGATGTGAACCCAGACCAGCTATGTGGGGCGGCCCCTCACGTCACAGTGGTGATAACAGAAGGACAGTCCATGGGAGTCAATGAGGATGAGGAGGGACAGCCCACAGTGGAATGAAGGAAGTGTCTCCACAGGAACACGGCTCAAGTTTCCTGTTTCCAAACCTCGTCTGTCCTGTGTCCTCTCCTGGACAAATCAGCAGTTTCCTCACCTGCGGTCAGACTGTGCTTCAGCACCTCCTGGGTCATCAGATGGACTCCACGGCTCCCCCTTCTCTGAACGATGCCCTGTGCCCTCTGCGTTCACGTTCTGGCTGCAGCATGGGTCCTCCTCTGGCTGTCGTGAGCCTGAAGCAGCAGCACTCCGAGGACCACCAGGACCAATCCAGCCACACCCATGCAGATCAGGGTCTCTACTGTGGTTCGGGAGCCTGCAAAATGGGGAGACAGAGGCCACCATGGTCAGGCAGCCCCAAATGCCCAGGATTCTAGTATCTCCCCCATGGTCCCTCCTCCCGTGGATGTCACCATTGCTGGGATGTCTGAATTCAGCTCTGGCTCTGTGGCAGCGTGACAAGAGTGAGCTGTGCCCAAGAGCTCAGGATCAGTGAAAAAATGGTCTCAGTTCAGGGACAATGTAGAGCTGCTGTGAGTTCTGTGTTCAATCTGAAACTGAAGACCCAGAAGCTTACTGCCCTGGAGCTGAGAGATCCCGAGTATTCCACAAGTGGGGGCCCAGGTCCATGGAGGAGGGGTGGTGTCGAGGGCTCCTGAGTGGCAGGTGCACAAAAGGGTGAAAGTCTGGGGCAGCATCTCCTTCACCCCACTCTCTGGGGTCTGCTGTTTAATCGTCACCTGGACATTTTCATGTGTTTATTGTTTCATTAGTTCATTTTATATGATGACAAAACTACCACAGGAGATATAAGGACCAGATTAGATATATGGGCATGTGGATGAACATTTGTAGATATAGTGTAGACACATAAATTTAATATCTCTTTTAGAGTAAATATGGGGTGAGAGAAGAGTAGGTTTACAGTTGTGAATTTATGAAATACAGAGTTATTTATTGTGTTTTTAGTATTAATTGTTGTATTATTTTTTATACAAACAACTTTAATCCTACTTTTGTTTCACCCTTTCTATGTACATTTATAGAGTATGTTATAAAATGTCATATAAAATGAATCTGTATATATAGTTACACATATATCCACTCTTACATAAATACTAACTTATATATCATCATCTGTATGTACATATATTTGTGTGGCACCAATAATTATTGTTATGTGTGTGAGGACAGAGGGACATGAAGGGGACAGGTGATAAGGAGGGAGGTCCCCTGTAGGGTCCATTCTGGTCTTCAACGGGGAATGAATTCTCCTCTGTGGGATGTAGGGAGGGGGCAGAGAAGAAGGGGAGCTGGGACTTGAGGCCTTAGAACATGGGGTTGAAGCTCAGGTGAGGTGCTGGAAGGGGCAGGAACCACCTTCTTCTCCTCTTGGACAAACTCTAGGAAGTGTGACAAGATTTCTTGGATGGACAGCTAATCATGTGATTTTTACCCCAAAACACAATCTCCACTCACTGCTTGTCAATGTCGCTAACCAAGGAAGCCCACAGTTGTGATTTTCAAACTTTAAGGAACAGAAAAGTTGCCCCAAGTTGTACTATTTTGTGAGCACCAAAAATAGGAAATTATGGGAATCTGCTTCCCCACTTGATATAGAAAACAAGATGTAACAAAATTATTGTCTTGTCCTAATTCCAAAGATGTATACAAAAATTTCAAATATCAGCTCACACAATTCAGAAAATGCACACGGACAATAAATGTTATTCATTTGCACTAATATGCAAGTGTTTAAAAAATAAGAAACTTCTGTAATTGTGTCTCCAGTGCTTATAAATCAGACAGAAAAGATAAATTTTAGGAGATCAGTATATGTCAGTTAAAAAAGCATTCCTAATAACACTCTAATGAAACAGAAAAACACATTGAAACATAAAGGTCGATAGTGCATTTGATATAAAATGTGCATATCTTAATGAGTTTGCCTTGAAATAATTTGCCTAATGAATGAAACTTTTTCAGAGGTAAAGCTGTGGAACATTTTACTTGGTCTTTTTATCATGAGGAATTTAGAGAGAGAAAAATAGGTATGCAATGTGCAATAAGTGAAATGACCTTTGACTTGTAGTTATTATAATTTTCTCATTGTATCAGTGAGATCAATTGAAAAGCAGTTCAAAAGGAGAGGATTTTAGGAAGATATACTGGTCATGAAATAAATATGCCCAAACCAATGGATTTCCTACGTGTACTTACTCCTATTTAGACTGTAGAAAGGAATCAAAGAGCTTACACACAAATTACATTATTAGATGTGCAGTTCTGAAAGTTGGGTGTACATTTACTCAGTTTCACAAATGCTCATCAATGTGCTTCTGAAATTCACTAAAACCTCATTTGAAATGTGTGTAATACAAAGACTTAATAGTAATAAGAAATAAATCTCCACAACAAGTGTATGAATTTAGTCTTTCCTATGAAAATAGGAATAGCATTATAGACATTTGAAGGTTGACTTCATATAATGTAAATTAAAATGTTACTCTGTATACTGACACACAGCCGGGAAGTCCTCAGAGAAGAGCAGGAACAGACAAGGGCCCCCAGAACCACGGAGCAGACAAGGGAGCCCTCAGTGTGGGCTGGAGCCCCCAGCTCCTCCAGAGCCTGGCACAGCCCCTCCTCACTCTCAGGTGAGCACTGAGTGCTGGAGGTTCTAGGTGAGCTCAGGGCCCTGTAGAGCCTGACACTCAGGGGAGAGGAAGCTGCTTTCTCTGGGAGAGGGCCCAGTGGGGGCTGGGACTCCAGGGGCTCAGACTCTGAGATGAAGATGCAGGAGGTGAGTGGGGGAGGGGATCTGTCTTCTCTGCTCAGTCTAATCACCTTTCTCCTCACTTCTCACACATCTCACTCCTCCCTCCTGCTCTTTTTCTCTGCTGAAATTCAGAACAGGGGGCTCATGGGTGGGAGACCCTGTCTCTTTCCCCCTCTCAGGGGCTGTTCCCTTCTGTGGAGCCTCCTGCACTCCTCATTTATTTCTGTCCCTGACTTTCCTAGGGACAGGGCCTTGAGCTGAGTGAGCACAGAGAGGACAGGGCCAGAGGGCTTACCTGAGACCAGGAGCTCCAGGGGCTCACTGGGCTGTGACAACAGGTAGGGGAGGTGCTGAGTGAGCTATAGCACCTGTAGGTCCCCTCCTGGGCTGAGGTCACAGGACCCAAGGAGAACTCTGCCTGGTGTTTCTGAGCTCGGGACTGTGATCTGAGACACAGGGGTGGATTGGCTGTCCCCTCCTTGGACAGAAGGAAAGTGTCCCTCAGGCTCCGTGACTGACACAGCAGGGTCACATTCTCTCCTGAAGCCACTGAGGGTCCTGGCTGCACTGAGAGGGAGGGTCTGTCAGGGAGCCATCCTAGAGAGAGGAGAGCAGTTGAGGGGCTGCCATCCACCTAGGTCTGTCCTAAGATTCACCAGGTCTCTTTCTGAGGACCCTCCTTGCTGTCTGTCTCTGTTTTCTCTGCATTTCCCCCTCCCCTGCCATCACCTATTTCTCTCTCTGTATCCTCAGGGATCCCACACCCCTTATCCTGACCATCACCACCTGAGACCACCAGCAGGGCCTTAGCAGACTCTGGATCCCTGACTGAACCTGCTGGCTCCTCACCTGCCACCAGGATGTCCAGAGGGTCACTGGGGGCTGACCACTCAGAGGACAGGCTGTGTCCACCGTAGCACCTGTACCGGCCCCCATGGGTACTGTTCACAGTGCCCAGGGGGAAGTTGGCCTGAGAGAACCCAGACTGGGGATTCAGGGCAGTGTTCTGTTGGAGGCCCTCTACCCCCTCCTTGGACAGGGCAAATCTGTCCTAGCCAAGGTCAGAGAGACACTGAAGGGTCAGGTTCTGTCCAGAGGCCACAATGGGGCCCTGCTGGGTCAGGAGGGAGGGCTTCTCTGAGCCACCTGCAGGGACCAGACAGGAGTGAGAGGGCTGCTCCTCCCATGAACCCTCCTCCTGGCCTGGCCCCCAGGTCCACCTGTCTCTCTATCTCTGTGTTTCTGAACCAGAAGCCCCTGTGCTCCCCTCACCCCACCTCTCACATGGGGTTCCCTTCCTTGCAAAGACCCCAATAACCTGTTTGGTACCTTGAAACATGGAAGGACCAGCTTGGGACTTCCTCACCTGACACCAGGAGCTTGAGTTCATTACTGGGGAGTGAGCACATCTGGGGTCTGTCCCTGTAACAGCCATAGCATCTGAATGTCCACCTGTGGCTGGGGGTCACCGGGCCCACAGGGAACAGGCCCTGGACCTGCTCACTGGCCTGTCGCTGCAAATCCAGGGTCCAGGAGAGCCTGTCTTCTCCTTCCTTAGTCAGGATGAACCTGTGAAATGCTAGTTCAGAGCCACACTTGGAGGATCACATTCCCTCCTGAGGTCACAACATGGCTGGGCAGGGCTGAGAGGCTGGGTTTGCTGTAGGCTCCTAGGAGAGAAGGAGGCAGCATGTTAAATGGGATCACACCTTCCTCAAATCCCCCAGGGCTGAGCTGTGAGGGGGAGACCTTCTGAGAGAGTCCCCCTTCCTGAGGGTAGATCCTGAGGCTGTGACCCCTGAGTGTCTTCTCACCTGTCACCACCAGCTCTAGGGGGTCACTGTGCTGTGACCAGCCAGTGGGGCTGAGATCGGAGCAGTGATATTTCGCTGCATCATACTCTGTCATGTGTGTGATGGAGAAGTTGGCCTTGTCTGCTGGATGTAGTGGCTTCTGTCTGGCCCAGGGCTGTGTGCTTCCCTCTTTATCCAGACGGAACTCACGAACCTGCAGGGTCCCTTGACACCAGATAGTCACAGAGCTCCGCAACAGGGTCATAGAGCCTGGCTCAGCCCAGAGGATGGGTTTGGGGAGGGTCCCTGGAAGGAATGAGAGCCTGGGTCAGCTCCAGTGCCCAGATCTCAGCCCCAGGACATTCCCAGATGTCCCCCACCCATTAACCCAGACCTTATGTTCTCTATCCTCAGCTGCCTGATGATAACACCCCTTGTCCTTTATGTAGAGAGGGTCCTGGGACCCCTGGGAACAGACTCACCTGCCTGCACTCGGGTCCTCAGGCCCATGCTCAGTCCTGCAAGAGAGTCCCTGTGAGAGAGTTGTCCTGAATTCTCAGCAGAACCCTCATCCCCAGGAGCCTCCTGAGTCCTGGGTCATGACAGATCAGGGCTTCCTCTCCCCACTCAAATCTCACCAAGGCACAGTAGAGCTCTCAGGGTGGAGGGCATGGTGTCTCCTCTCTGAACCCAGCTGTGCAGAAGGAAGAGTCCACGGTGTGCTCAGTGTAGACAGACTGACAGGGTGTGGCCAGTGGGAGGTTGTCTGTCGCTATCACGGGGTTGTTACATCAGCAGACCCTGAGGAAGGGGAATAGTGTCTCCCCAGGAGTCTGGCTCTCATTCTCTTGATGCAGAAAGAATTAAAGCTGGAGTCTCCTGAGACGTCCCTTGCAGGTGAGGGGACCTAGGGCATGTCCTTCCAGATCAGAGCCTCCCCCATGGGTTCTTGTTCCCTCCCCGCCTGACCATCAGCCCCTCCCTGTGGGTCCTCCCCATGGACAGTGGTCATCCAGGCCCTGGAGATGCTTCAGGAAGATGAGGGTCCCTGTGCCTGCAGAGGTCAGATCAGCAGAGACACGGGCCCCTCCTCACTGTGCAGTTCAGGCGAGTGTCACTGTGACAATGAGCACAAAGGACAGACACAGGGAAGTGACGGAAGGACACACGCCCCTTCCCCTGGCCCCAGAGTGTGGTTTTTTCTCTATCACAGCCACCCTGACCAACTTCTCATGTTTTCTTAGCAACAGCATCCACCCACCTTCCTGGGGACAAGCCTCTGAATGATTCCTGTCCCCTCAGTGCCCCTTGTATCCTGGTTCAAGCCTCCTCCTCAGGTTGTGGTCCTGCCTTCAAGCTTCAGGGGACATTGATTGGGACTAGGTTTTGATTTTTACTCTTAACAAATATTATTGGAATACCCATCAGTTAATGCTTGAGTGATCTGTGTGGTAATGTCCTGTGTCTGGCTCATTTTCCTCATCTGGACCATCTTGTCCCAAATCCCAGTTCTCAGTGGGGCTGTGGGCAGTGTGGCTGTGGGTTCATGGTGCTGGTTCAGTGGGGTGAGACTTCCATTTCCAGACCACATGGAGACATGAGTGGGCTGTGACATGAGAGGACCAAGGTAACCAGGGTCAAGGACAGGATTGTTTCATTCACTTCAGACCTTATCTTCATTGAATACCAAGCACAGGTAGTCATGATAGCTTTAAAGCATGTAGTCACAGACATGTATGGGAAAAGGGAAATGAAAGTTCCCCAAATGGAAGAGACCCACATGGAGGACAGAAACTGTGACTAAGTGGCCCCCAGCACAGAGTCCACTTTGCAGGATGTAATTCTGAGAGACTGGAATAGAAAACTAAGGTACATGGAGAGTAGGAAGGGGGTGTGCAATGGATCCTTGGAGTTTCAGGAGAAGCAGGGAGACTGATGCCTGTGTTCACCCTAGAGACCAAGATTTGGGCATTTCACAGAGGGGCAGAGAGGCCCCTGCAGGGTCAGGGAGCATGCGTGTGGTATAGGATGAAATGTGTGTCTTTTTTTTCATGGCAAGAGGGGGATATTGATGGGAGCTGACTTTCGAACAAACACAATACTAAAGATGGGGGAATAGATTCATGGATTTGATTGTAAGTGTAGAATTCTCTACTGACCCAAATTTTTATTAAAAGGCCAGGTGAAAGGGTCAGAGGGGAGTGACCCATTAGTATGACAAGAAGGAGTCAGGTCTGACCTGCTGGAACTCGTCACTGGTGTCAAATCCACCACATCAGGCTCTGGCTTCTGAGGGCTTGGCGTGTAGAATCAAAACCAACAGGGAAGGCCCACACCTTGTATTGGAATTATATCCTTTATTTGAAAAAAGGAAATGTCTTCAACTATCCTACTGAAAATAAGACATTCTCAGACATACCAGGTCTCCAGTACTTTATTGTTTACATGCTTATGGAAAGCAAATGAAAATAGGCACCTAAACCAGAAGAATAACAGAGAAGATTGGAGTCAGTGAGATGCACACATTAGAAAAAATAATTACAAAAGAAATAAACTTTGCAAAAGTACATGTGTATATACATTCACATATATATTTACATTTAAGATGGGTTAAAATATTTGGAGTGTGTGTGAGTGAGAAAGAAATGGTATAGACACACACAGAGCTTTGGGAATTAGATATCAAGAATTAAGTTAATGTGTAATAACCTTTTCTTATACAGAGGAGAGGAGGGAGCAAAAGTGGTTCGCAATCATAAATTCCAATACTAACAGTGGTGGAAACTACCCTAATTAGAAATGCACATACAGCATCCAAACTGGTTAATTTAATAATGTATAACACAGTCAATTCAAAATTGGTCTGGAAAATTTTAAAAAGAACTATTTTAAATCAAACTTACTTATTATTTAAATAAAAAATTGGCAAACATTCAAAATGATTTATTTATCATCAGATATTGAGACTTCTGCACAAGATGGTGGCAAAGGTAAACACGGAACTCACACCCTCCCACAACCACCACCAAATGACAACTAAACTGCACAACAGTTATCCCTCAGAGTCACCTGAAGGGTAGCTGAATGGAAGTTTCACAATGAAGGGTTTAAAAAGAAGCCACACTGAGACAGGTAGGAGGGCTGCAGGCATGCAATGAGCTGGAGCCACACCCATGTAGACAGTTCAAATTCGGGGGTTATATCTTTACTGTGGAGGTTCCCCCTATGGAGTAAGAGGTCCCAGCTGCACACCAGTTTCCCCAGCCCAGAGGTCCAGTGATGGGAAGTGATGTCCCCCATCACTTCTGGTTGTAGAAACCATCAGGGATGGTGGCCAAGTGAGGCAAGGCAACTGGAGCCTCAAGTGTCCTATTAATGGGCCTGTGCGTGGACTTACTCTGACTCAGTCCCTCAGAACTCCAGCACTGGGGCAGCATGGTGAAAGGCATCAGGGACATATGGGGAGGAAGTGAATTGTCTGACTTTGGGGCCCAGACTGGAGGGTCAGCTTCTCCCAGACAAACCAGACAGACATGCTGAGTGCTCCCCACAGGCACAGGCAGGTGCCAAATCTGAGTCTCCATCAACCTGGCTCCCACTGTTCACCCCACCCTGATGATTCCCTGGGGCTCTGCCCACCCAACTTGTCAGCACACTCCAGCCACTTCCAGGGGATTGCCATGCAAACAGCCTGTCTTGGCTCACACTAAAGTCCCTCAGAGTCTGCAAAACCAAACCAGCAGTGTCTGGGCTCAGTGTGCCCTGAACCTCAGCTAAGTGTCCCTAGGCCAGGCAGCAGTGGCAGCCAGCCTCAGGGGACAGTGTGGCCTCTCCCTGCCACCTACAAACCCAGCACAAGTGGCAGCCATTAGCAGATTTCTTGGTAGCTCATGCTAGGTGTCCCCAGGATGGGCACAGATGGTAGCTGACCTTGGCCTGCACATCCCGGGAGGCCTGGGAGCCAATATACCCAGTGGACAGCTTCAGACCACACCGGAGCACCACCTGATCTCCTCCACCAGTGACACACTCAAGGGGTGGAGTCAGCAGACACCAGAGCCCTGCTGAAGTGAGTTCTGCCCCATGGGGTCTGCCCCTTCCCAGCTGTTCCTCTGCTGTGGTTTCTGGCTCTGTCCTTGCTGTTCACCAGCCTGAGTGAATTCCTCCCATTGATGTGCCAGCAGCATCTTTGTAAGCCCGCCATGACTGGCATGAAATATATAAAGCAGTGAAAGGCAAGTACTACAACCAAGATTACTCTGTGCAGAAAAGCTGACATTTAGAATCCAAGAACAGATAGAGAGCTTCCCAGCCCAGAGGAAGCCAAAGGAGTTTATCATCTCCAAACCGGTATTACAAGAAATTCTAAAGGGTCTTCTTCAGATAGAAAAAGAAAAAGACTAAAATTTTGAAATAAAATGGCAATAAGTATATGTCTATGAGCCATTAGTTTCAATGCTAACAGAGAACACGCTCCATTCAAAAACTATAGGGCAGCAGAATGAACAAGGAAGCAAAACACACTGTTCGCTAAAGACTCACTTCAGGTGGAAACATACACACAGACTGAGAGCAAAAGGATAGAAAAATGAATGTTTGGAAAATAAAAACCAAAAGAAATCAGGGTAGCAATATTTACAGCAGATGAAACCTTCTTTCCAACAAAGGCTATAACAAGTAAAGAAGGACTGGAACTGAGAAGATTTCAGAAATAGAACTGTGTAAGACAACACCAGACAGCCGTAGAAAAACAAGTAAAAACATTTAAAATGCAAATTACAAAACTTGCTTTTCACATGTAAGGTGACCTTTAAAAAGTTTTTCAGCTTCATCTTTCACCAGAGAGTGAACATTAACCCACAGCATCACATTAATACATGCATAGAATGACTCTTACAGTAATTTTCTCTTTCATATAAATATTAGAGTCAGCTGGTCAGTATTAAAAGCATAATCTTGTAGTGCTTCATCTAAACTGGACATTTTTCAAAAGGCCCCTGAGAAGATATTTATTCTTGAAACTAGGATTTGAGGGTCTGACTTTTTTGTCCTGGAAAATGCAGAATTGGGGTCACTCATGTATCTCAGGCTCATCCACCCAGACACTCCATTCTACCCAGCAGAGTTTCACCTCCTTCCCAACAGGACACTGTTTGTGAAACAGGAGTATTTCAAATTTTTAGGCTACAACTAATCTTTTTGATGTGTTTGATGGAAATCAACAATGAATCAGCCCCCAGGCACACATGGGTACTTTGCTATGACTGAAATGAGTATGAGAAATCTCATTTCTTGGACAAGGTGAGTCTATCTTCCCATTGTCTTCAGATGAATTACTACCTTACATCCAAGAGTCTCCATCCTTGGGCCTTAACTGAACTCCAAGTTCCTGTTATGTCTATTGAAGCAAGATGTGCTTTGTGCTGTGGAATGTGTTCTGGCTTCTCAATCCACCCAAAGAGCAAATATCTACATGTGGTTAAAATGAAGTTGTTGTGCATGTCAACCATGGAAGAAAGTGTGTACCTATACAATATCCTGCACAAAACGTGGAAACCATGTAGTCTACTTCTATTCCCCTTGTACATTAAATTCAAGGACCCCTGGATAAGATATAGAGGCTGGCTGACCCCTAAATGTGTGGAGCTGTCTGCCTCCCAGTGCTGAATTCACACCCAGCCTCTCAGGATTAACAGAAGAAAGGAGACGTCATTATTATAGGTGGTGAGGGTCCATGGTCTTAAGGGAAATGTTCTAGATACACGTGCACATTTCTGGTCAAGGTTGGACCAGGTCTGAAACCAGACAGCTGTCCTGACATTCAAATTCCATGATAAGAAATTTGAATTTACTTTGCACCCTCAGGTTGGTGCTACTCATCCATCAGGGAATGTGGGACAGTCCCACTGCAAGTTCTCCAGCAGAGCTCTTGAGAATTTGTCTTGCAGTTGTTAAAGTGAATCTGAAGAGGCAAAGTCACAGGATGTGGTGGGCAGGGTCCATATACCACAGTGTACACCATGCAAGGGGCCTGCTACACAGGAAGAGGACCAGCTCTGCTCACCCTAGAAATAGCAGGTGTGGGGGGTTTCACTTGAGCCACATTAGTCAACTTGCCTCAGTTCTCAAGGGTCACATTTGGTTTTCCTAAACTCTACAATCACATATTGATTTAGCATTGCTCCCTGCCACTTGAAATGCATACCGATTATACCATTTATGACATTCAATATTCTTGGGCCAAGCTAATATATAAAATGGTTACTAATGTGAAACAATTTTCAGAAGAAACAGGAAATCCATCTTCCACCTAGTATTCATTAAGCCTAGTACCAGATGCATATTTTTTTTTACTTTCCTGTCTAGCAGAAATCAATGTTTTGGACAGTTTGACTCTGTATTTCTAGAACATGACAAAATATGGAAAATCTGCTTTTATTGTTTTAGCTGAAATCATTTCTTGCATATGAGTCAACACTGAGTGTGGGGAACCAAGCCCCCAGGAAGGGGTCAAGAGTTAGGGTCCTGCATTGTGAGAATGATGCTTGGGCCTGTTCCTTGGCCTCGGGGGAGGTGACCTGACATCACCCCGGCCTTGTTTGCTATCGGATTGTGCCCAAGAGAAGGACAGGGAGGTGCCGGAGCCTTGGGGCGATGCGTCGTGTCCTTGGAGTTAATCTAAACCAGGATGTTCTGTACGTGACCTGAAGGGGTGTGTAAACTTTCTTGAACAAAGACTCTCATCGTGTAGCAAGCATTCTATTTTTAGAACATCTCACTATATAATGACAAGAGTTTTCAATAAACTTGCCTTTTGCCACCAGAGCAACTGGTCGCTCTCTCTTTTCAGTCCGTCACTGCGCGTCTCGAACCCACTGCCTCGCTGGCCGCGGCAACTGAGTTCCTCATTCCATGAGTTACTATGGATACAGAGACAAATTATATATATGCAGAGAGAGAGGAGACAGGGAAGAGAGAGAGAGAGAGAGAGAGGGAGAGGAGGGGGGGAGAATTAGTTTGGCAAGTTTGCCTCAGCAAAGACAACAAACGGGGTGGTTTACTATAGCAGAAATTTCTTGTATTGTCTCACATTCTGGAGGCCAGAGAGATTGATTGACAGATGAAGATAAATAGACACACTGACTGATACACAGGTGCATAAACACACAGATGCAGATGACTGGATACAGAGATAGAGTGGTAGATACACAATATCTCCAACATTTGCCATCAACAGACACCATTACCTTGTCTTCTGTCTCAGTAAGTTTTTTTAACATCAGGCTAGAAGAAAGACATTTATGCAGCTTTCCTGAAATAAGATTGATATATAGTGTTGTATAGGTATAAAATGTAATATGTTTGCATTTGATACATTCATATATTATAATATACCATCTTTGTTTTAGCAGAGTGGCCCCTAGTTCTTGGGACCATGTAAAAGGGATTTTCCCCTTTGTGGACAGAGGGGAACCCCAGATCCTCACAGGAAGGGGGGTCAGGGAGCAGGTGAAGACTGGATGTGTGGTCCTTGTCCCGTGTTTCTGTGTGGGCTCTGGGATGTCTTTGCCCACTCATTCAAGTTCATGGTCAGCAGTGAGCAGTCTCTCCTGTGTGTCCTGAAACAGACTGAGTCCACTATGTCAGTCGTGGGTGTCTGTCCCGTGTGTGCGTGTGAGGCTCCCATTGGACTAGCACTGGTGTGCAGAATGCTGAGCAGGTGCTGAACCTCAGTGAGTGGACTGCATGGGGCAGAAGCAGTGGCTACAGCCCCTGGTCGCCCTGAATTGAAGACAGCCCTGAAGAATTTGTGGGAGACCAGGTGTGTGATGAGAGAGATTCCTACAAGAGTGGACAGTGGAGAAATCCTAATGATGACAGACACTGCTATGGACACCTTCTGCTGATACTGGGGACTGTCTCACACAATGAAAGAGAATCAGTGGGAAATATGAGAGCAATGGGAAATGATCATGTGTAAATATCTGAAAAGGAAAGGGAGGATTCAAATTTTGGGCCAAAAACTGTTTTACGGAAGAATATAATGAGTTAGAAATCTGAGAGAAGAAATACCCAATTGAATGGACACATTAAAAAAATTCTTCCTCCCTGACTGCTGTTGTTAAGTGGATTGAGAACTGGCCTGTGAACCAAAGGGTCACTGCTTTGATTCCCAGTTAGGACACAAATGCCTGGTTTTTGGTCCAGGTCCCCAGTAGGGGGCACGTGAGAAGCAAAAACACACTGATGTTTCTTGCCCTCTTTCTCCTTCCCTTCTCCCTCTCTAAAAATAAATATATAAAATATATGTCTTTAAAAACAATTTTTCTCATGAAGAATGAGATATAGCTGAAGTTCCAATTATGACGGTAGAGTGCAATATTGAGAAAATTTCCAAAATGTAGCATGGTGAGGCCAGAAGTGGGGATTTACATTACTAGGGACTAGAATGAGGAGGGCCAATGTCATATCTATGGTGTGAGAAGGAAAGAAGTGAGCATGACATTTAGTTAACACTCCAGAAATAAATGATTGGACATTTTAGAGATGAGGGAGACAGAGTCTCATTCACTCACTAAGAGCTCCAAGGCTCCCCTCTGTAACAAGTAGATAACACTGCCTGTGATACGTGGGTGCCATCAGGGTGCCCCCTCGACCTTCTGTAAGAAAACATTTATGTTTTGTATATTTCCAGGGAAGTTTAGCCTTTCAAGGACCCACAATGAGGGGAAAATATACATTGATTCTCCTTGTTCTCAGTGGTATGAGAGGGACAGTCCCAAAAGTTGCAGATGGTTAATAATTGCAAAGTAATCATGTTTGTATTCTGTGACCCATGCATCATCTCACGTGAGCTTCACAGCTACTCCGTGGAGTAATACTTACCTCATTGGTTAAACAGAGGCAGAAACTCTGCCTAAGAAAGGAAATGTGACTTGTCCACATTCCACATGCCAACCTGTGGCCCTCTTAGCTGGGACTGATGGTTCAAACTCCCAGTCCCCTACTGTTCCCACTCATGTCTATCACCTGAAGTCTCACACACTGAGAGACAGCAGGGCTGTGGAAGTTAAAGATTTAAGAGAAGGTGCGTTTAACCAGCAGGGAGCCTCAGGGAAGGCAGGTGTGAGGACTCCCGACTGAAAGCCCCCTTGAAGACCCCCTGCTGGGCCATTGGGTGCACAATCTCTCCTGGACTCACCTGGTTTTTCCTGAGGGTAAGACTCCCATTTTGGTGAACTATTGCCCCTGTTCCACAGGCGGTTCTAGGCTGTGTCTCACCGTGAAAATGACAGGCTCTGTGGGGTCTCTCATGTGCCCTCTGATGGCCACAGGGGCAGGCTACATGTAGGAAGACAAGTGCCTTTCAAGACCTAGAGCCCTCTCCACACAAGGCTCTATTCTTGAGCTTCAGGTCCTTGTCTCCAGCCACCTCCTCTATGCTTTCCACCTGCATTCAGCTTCCCTCCTTGGATGTGATGTTCAATGTAGGCTTTGTACCTGTCCCTTTGTCAGACTGAGGAAGTCCCCTTCAAGTTTTGGAGATCCCAGAGTTTTGTTGGCTATTGCCAAATGCTTTTAGTCTGGCACTTTTCATTAATGCATGGGTTTATTTCCAGAGTTTTGGTTATATTCCATTGGTTTGCATGTATTTTTTTTGCAATTACCATGCTGCTTTAATCATTACAGCTCTGTAGTATAATTTAATAACAGACAGTGTGATGCCTTCAGCTTTGTCCTTTTTTCTTTTTGTAGATTGCCTTACCTACTGTCAGCTTTTGTGTTTCTTTTTGCATTTTATCATTTCATTTTCTATTTCAATGAAAAGAGGATGTAAAATTTTGGTAGGAATTGCATTGAGTTTGGAGACTGGGCAGTATAGATATTTTAATGAATGGTTCCCAATTGTGAATAGGGGTATATTTCCATTTACTTGTGTCTTCAGTTTATTTTATCAAAGTCTTAGAGTTTTCAATGTCCAGATCTTTCACCTCCTCAGTCATAGTCTATTCTTGTTGATGCTATTGCAAGTGAAACCACTATCTTTCTTTCTTTTTCTGAACTTTCATCATTTGTGTGTAGAAATGCAACTGATTCCTGTACCGTCATTTTGTATGCTGCAAATTTACTGAATTTTTAAAATTAGTTCTAACCACTTTCTTTCTGGTGGAGGCTTTAGGACTTTTTATTTATAAGATTGTATCATCTGCAGATAGTTTTATTTCTTTCTTTCCAATTTGGATTCCTTTGTTTCTTGTCTTTGTCTGACGGCTCTGCCTAGGATGGTTAGTGTGAGTTGCACAGGAGTGGAGAGAGTGGGCATCCTTGTCCTGTCGCTGATCTCAGCATACGAACTCTCAGCTTTTCAGTGTTCATTCTGATGTTGACTGTGCGCTTTCTTACGTGATCTTTATTTTGCTGAGATGTGGTCATTCCATCCCCAATTTGTTGACAGTGTTTATGATGAAATGTTTACTTTGAAAGAATTGTGTATATTCTCCAATGCCGTTTGTGCATCGCTTCAAACAAGCCTATGTTTTATATCACTTATTTACTATTCTGGTGAAAAGTTTTATTGATTTGCACATGTTGAAATCTTTTTGCCAATTTTCAGGGCCCTGTGTTAAATCCTATTTGATCATGGTACACAAAACTTTTCATGTGCTCTTGAACTCATCATACTAATATTTCATTGAGAAATTTTGCATCTATATTCAATCAGAATATTGGCCTCTTGTTTGTTTTCTTGGTCTGTCTGTTCTTTGGTTGATGCCCTCTGTGCCGTTGTTCATGTCATTCACTTAATTTTTCAACCTCAGAAGTTATGGGATTTATTTTATGATTTCTGCCTTGTTGAATTTGCTATTTGGTCCATGTGAAGGTTTCCTGATTTTATTGAATTGTGTTTTGGTTTTTGTCTTTAGTTCATTGAGTTTCTTTTGAATGATCTGTTGGGTAAATTGCAGTTTCCAGGGCTTTGGTTCAGTATTGAGGTTCTTTTTTAAGAAAAAGATTTTATTTATTTATTTGAGGGAGGGTAAGAGAGGAGAAAGAGAAACATCAATGTGTGGTTGCTTCTCATGCACCTCCCACTGGGGGCGTGGCCCACAACCCAGGCGTGTGCCCTGACCGGGAATTGAAGCAGCGACCCTTTGATTTGCAGTCAGGTTCTCAGTACACGGAACCACACTAGTCAGGTGTGAGGCGCTATTGTGATCTTTGGTGATGGCAGAGATTGATTCTTCCTGATCTTTGGAGTGCTGTGTTCTCTTTAAGCATTTGACATTGCAGTCACCTCCTGCAAGCTTGACCAGCTGCCCTCAGGGAAGAGATGTTTTCTGTTGGTTCTGTGTGTGTTCTGGGGCTTCTGGGACCTTGTGTGGATGCACTGGCTTCGTGCTTCTGGCTCCCTCTTGTGGCAAGATTCCCAGATTGTGGGTCTTGTCCCCATCTTTGTGGATCTGGCCAGTTGTTGGTAAACTGCCTTTTAGTTTATTTTTGAAAAAATTTTAAAGAGCCCTGACGTTTACAGACACGGGCCTCAGCCACCCATGCCAGATGGCCATCTTCAAGGTCCAGCTGACCTCAGTCCAGTGTCAGGATTCCTCCTTGCTCTCATGAGGGGATCAGAGGCAAATTAGTGTCCTCAGGGGATCACTGGAAGGGTGCCTGGACGATAAGCACAGGGCTTATCGTCTAGGCAACAGTGCGTGGTGCTCCACACCGGCCAGCTCCAGGCGAGCTACACGGGGCCCTCCAGGCCGGCAGGGGCTGGGCTTAGCGCTGGGACAGGCACGGGCCTCTGGCCAGGCAGTTGGGCAGCGAGTGGCTGGGCGAGGTGATGGGAGTCCTGGGTGCAGAAACAGTGACGGTGGAAACCGTGGTGGCAGCGCTGGATCTTGGAGAGGCGGTGGCTGCAGGTGAAACATTTGGAGCAGAGGGGACAGGGCAAGCGTTTCTTCGCGGTGTGTTTGGTGGTGGCGGGCAGCTGTTCAGAGCTCGCGGACTTTTTGTAGCATCCTGGCCTGTGCAGGCAGAGGGCGCTCACCCAGGTCCGGTTGCAGGGCGACGTGAGGGGCGAAGACTTGTGGGAGCTTTGCCTCAGCCCGGGAAGGGAGTGTGGTGGCCCTTGGCGGCGCAGGGCAGGTACAGTGCTGGGACCCAGTGAAGGAGGGACCAGGAGGACCAGACACCCTGCGCACCCTCAGGCCGTTGGTGGGGCCAGCGCTGTAGGCTCATTCGGACGTACAGGAGGAGAGGGTCCTGAGCACGTTGGGTCGAAGTAATCCACGCAGATCACCGCCTCCCACTGCTCCATAAAGATGCACTGCTGGGACTCGGTGCATCTGATGGAGGGGGAGAAAGAGGAGGCCACAGGAGAGAGGGTGGTGGCGGCTCTCACTCCCCTCAGGAGCAAGTACACCCAGGAATAAGGCAAATGCTTCTGAAAAAAACAAAACAAAACAAAACGGTGTTGTCTGGGAGCTGTTTGACAAACACACCACCTGACCGTCATTTCAAACACCAGTTGCTCTTTCAGTCTCATGGAGTTTCTGGAGAAAACACACCAAGTCCCTCATCTCATGCACAGAGAAGTTCTTGATGGGACCACGCAGTGTTTTTCATGATTGTTTTGTGTTAATTCTCCCAAAATAGTCTTTTACAATGAAATTTATTGGGGTGATATTAGTATATACACAAGTATCAGCGCTGGCCGGTGTGGCTCAATGGGGTGAGCGCCAGCCTGCAAACCAAAGGGTCCCCTGCTCCATTCTTGGTCAGGGCGCATGGCTGGGTCTCAGGCCAGGGCCCAGGCAGATGGCAACAAATCTGTATTTCTGTGGCATGTGGATGTTTCTCTCCCTCTTTCCCTTCCCCTCTCTAAAAAATAATAAATAAAATCTTAAAAATACTACAGAGATTTCAAGCACACATTTCTATGTTTCATCATCTGTATATAGCATCGTGTTCACCTTCCCAAGTCAAATCGCTCACCAGCATATATTTCATTGTCTTCACCCTCTTCTGTCTCACTCTGACCCCTTCCCCCTGGTGAGCACCATTCCTTTCTCTGTGTCCATCCATCCAAACAAGTCCTGATATTTATCATTTTAACCAGGTGTTTAAGACAGATTTGTTATCTGACCCAGTAACATGCACAATCAGAGAATGTGGAAAATGAAAACGAGAAAAGTGTTTTATAGGGAAGTGGACCAGAGATGGAGGGTGAGCCCAGGAGTGAATCTGAACCTGTGATGTGGGCTGAGCCCCAGGTCATGGGGTTGAGAACAGCTGGGCCAGTCAAGGAAGGTCAGCAGTGCAGTGAGGTGAGACGCCCACAGTCTAACTGTGGAGAAGCCTCTGCAGCACCAGCCCTGCCTCTCCCTGCACGGGAACCACGCCCACACCCTCCACATTCTCAGCAGACTCTTTCCCATGGGCACCCACAGTTCCCTCCAGAGCTTCTTGGGATCATCAGACTCTTCTCCAGGCTCTACCTAACTGAATGATGGGTTTGTTGTCCCCTGTGTTCAGCTGCTGGCTGCATCGTGGGGTCCTCTCTCACCATGCCAAGCTTCCCACAGCAGCACCCCGAGGACCACTAGGATCAAGCCAGACACACCCAAGTGGATGAGGTTCCCCACTGTGTAGTCTTGGGGTTGATATGCTAGGAATTGTGGGTGAAGAGGTCACAGAAGTTAGGACAGACTCAGATCATCCCAGTCCCCTTGTATGTCCACCAGGGCACCTGCATCTGATGGACCCATTTTGATGCTCTGAGCACAGCCCCATAAGTGAGAATTTCCCCTACTCTCTACTCTTGGAATCTGAGTTGTTTTCCCATCATCCCAGGGGATCAGCTACTCCAGAGGGAAAGAAAACCAATAGGATACGAAAGAGGAGATGTAGGATTTTTTTAGGTCATCTCTTTACTTATTTTTAATGTGTCTCTGAAACTAATGGTACCCATCTCGATTCCCTGAGGTGACATCTCTGGGATCTGCTCTTGCATAGCTTCAGAAAGCTCAGATGCACAAGTGGGACTTCAATTTGTCCTGAATGTCAGGACATGAAGGAGTGGTGGGTGAATGTACATTTTCATTGCTCCACTTCACCTAGGTCCTTCTGTTCCTTACTCGGGAACATAATTTCCCTGTCTCATTCCTGTCTTCTTTCTATCGGTCTTTCTTTTTTAAACAATACATAATTGACTATGTACAACACAGTAATTTTTGGTATTGAGAATTAGCAAAGTTAACATAACCTCTAAGTGTTTATTCAGTTTGTAATCTAATTGGAAGATTGGTAAAAAAAAACTCGTGAAAAGAGAAATAAGAAAATATCTTCAGATGCACACCTGCATGAAAATACAGATCTCTAAGATCACAGACAGGCTCTGAGGATGTGACAAATGAAATCACAGGCAATACAGGGAACTCTGGGAGGGCGAAGGGGACACAGACAGGAGTTCTGATGGAAGGTGTTTTGGAGGATGACCTGACCCAGCTGACCACCTGGTGCTCATGGAAACGGAGCAGAAACACTGCTGTCCTCCCACACCCATGTGTTGACAGTGGTCCCCCATGGAGACAGGACAAGCTCAGAGTGGACTCATGTTCTTTCTCCCACAGGGATTCTCTGGCATCAAAATTGTAAACTAATTGAGGTTTTTCAAATCCTGGATTGGATCTGCTCTGATGGATGGGAGAACTGAGTCCCAGATACAGGTAGGAGTTTGTCACTGGGGTTCACTTCAAGGGGGCTGAGCTAACTCCACTTGGGTTTAGACTGTCAGAAAATCCCCTTCACTGTGTCCCATAAAGGAGAGGCCTCCCTCAGTCTGTGTCCTACGTGGGATTTATTCCTCACAGACCAGGACATCCCGGGGGCCTTGAATCAGCAACACAGACAGAGGCAGGTGTGGCTCCTGCTCTTTTCTCCCCATCTGAGCTGGGCAAATTCCCCTTCATATATTTCCTCCCCACTGATAACATGGGATGTAGTGACCTCACTGCCTATTGAGACATGTGGCCCCTTCCATATGTCTCCACCTTTATCCCCAGGACATTAAGAAACAAGCCCTTCTGGAACTATTTGATATGTTGAAATATAAAGTGAGAAAGTAGCAGACCCTAGGGGAGTCTGTGTCTCCTCTAGGCAAAGGGGACTCTGCTACCCAGCAGACATATAGTTTGTCCCTGTGGAGGAGGATCTGCAGACCCCAGCTGCCTCATGACACAGGAACCAGGGGAGGCTGTGGGTGTCCCTGCCTCCTCATGTCTCCTGTAGTCCAATAGATGTCCCCCAAATGTTGTCCCTTCACACACTTCAGTCTGCTCCCTGCACACACCAGCACTGGATGGACCCTCAGGTGGGGTGAGGCATGGAGAGCATGGGGGAGTCTCCTCCTTCTGCATCTCTCTATGGGGTGGGATTACCCCTATTGATGACCTCACTGTTTCACCCTCCTTCCCATCCCAGCCCAGAGCTGTCCTGAAACAGTCTGCTCCCTCAATGGACATGGGGTGGGAGTCCCTCACCTGAGACCAGGAGCTTCAGGGGATCACTGGGCTGTGACAGCTGGAAGGGGGAGGAGCTGTTTGAGCTATAGCACCTGTAGGTCCCATTGTGGTGTGAGGTCATAGGGCTGATGGTGAAGTTGGCCTGAGAAGGGGCAGCCATGTCCTGCAGATGAAGCTGCTGTGGAGGATCCAGGGACCCCACCCTGTGCAGGTGGAAGGTGTTAGTCTTGATCTCAGAGTGACACTGCAGGGTCATGTTTGCTTCCCAGGGCACTGCGACCCTGGATGTGCTGAGAGTGAGGGTTTCCAGGACATTCCTGGGGAGACAAGGGCTGTGATGTGTAGGAGGTCACCCCTCCCCCCATGCCCTTGACCCTGAGCTGAGCGTCTGTGTCCTCCTCCTTCCCCAGTTACACTCTATGTCCCCTCTCAGCTCCCCTCAGTCCCTATGAGTGGGCATCTTTTATCTTCATGCCCCTCACTCCATTTTTCTCCCCCCCCCCCAGAGGTCCGCCCCTTTAAGCCTTTGGTCCAGGACCCACACCTGGACCCCATCACCACCAAGGTGACCCAGGGCCAGAGTCCTGAGCAGACAGTCAGAAAAGGGGGCAAGGAAGGCTTCTTACCTGCAATCAGGATGTCCAGGGGGGTCACTGGGGGCTGACCATGCATAGGAGAGGTTGTGTCCACTGTAGCACCTATAGTAGCTCCCATGAGCGAGATTCACAGGACCAGGGGGAAGTCAGGGTTGTGCTGCCCAGGGAGGTGCTGGGGGGTATGGGCCCCTCACCCTTGGTCAGAACAAATCTGTCAAAGTGGGGATCCGTGTGACACTGGAGGGTCAGGTTGTCTCCAGGCAACAGCAGGGAGCCTGCCTGAGCCAAGAGGGAGGGCTCCCTGTACACACCTGGGGAGAAGGGTCATTGCCACCCAGGGGACACACATACCCACTACCCACTGGGGTTGCAGGAAGAGCTGTCATTTGTGCCTTCCTAAGTCTCCTCCCTGTGGTTCTGTTTCATAAACCCAAATCACTGACCCCCACATCCCCCAGGGCTTTACTAGGCACAAGGTTTAGATCAGTATTTGGGGACAGGAAAGAATTGAAGCCAAGTGTGGGACACATCACCTGTGACCTCGATGTGCAGAGGGTCACTGGGCTGTGACCACACATTGGGGTTGTAGCTGGAGGAACCATAGCATCTGTAGGTGCCCCCATGGGAGGAGCTCACGGGGCCCACAGGGAAGACAGCCAGTGACCTGCTATGTTAGGAACACCATTCTGATTTCCTGTGTTGGGGCAGCTCAGCCCCTCCCTTCTTCAGCAGGTAGAAAGGGCCTGATGTGAACTGTGAGCTGCACAAGAGGGACACATTCCCTCCTGAGTTCACCACTGGGCCTGGGTAGGCTGAGAGGAAGGGTGCACTGAACATTCCTCAGGGAGAAGGAGGATGTGAGTTAAAGGGGACCATCACCCCACATTCCCCAGGTGTGGGCTGTGAGGGGTGAGGCCTCCTAAAACCTCACTCTGTCCCTTTCATCCTCTCAGGAGGAGCCCACAGTGGGGAGGAGACCCGGGTTCCCCCTTACCTGTCACCACCAGGAGCAGAGGCTCACTCCTCTCAGACAGCATGCCCCCAGTGCTGTATGCACACTGGTACAGCTCTGCATACTGTGAGCTCATGGACTGAATGGGGAACCTGGTCTTGTTGCTGGGGGACTGTGGGAGGCTTGTTTCCCAGAGCTGAGAGCTCCTCTCTTTGTACAGAAGGCAGCCATCTGCCTGCAGAGACCCCTGACACCAGATGGTCACAGGGCTTCCTTTGCTGACCCTGGAGCCTGGGTCAGTCCACATGGAGGGTTTAGGGGGAACTCCTGGAAAGGAATCAGACCTGCAGTGTCAAGGGGTGCGTTGTCCCTTCACTTTCCCAGCTGTCACTCCAAGATCCCTTCCATGCTGGTCACCATAAGCCCAGACCCACTGCGTGTCCCCCAGCTGCCAATGGGCATCATTGTGCAGAAGCAGGATTTCTGGGGGAGGACTCACCTGCCTGGACTTTGTCCAATGGGCCCCAACGCAGCCCCTAAAGAGAGTGCAAGTGAGAACAGTCCCCCACCCACACACAATAGCTCCAGGCCTGGTGTGGACTCCTGAACACAGGGGTCAGACCTGGAACTGAGCCACCTCTCCTTGCCACAGGAATTCTGTCCCCACTAAGCCTGCTTAGTCCTGGGGTCTTTGGAATCAGGCACTGGGAGATGAGGAGGTCGCACCTCTCCTCTTTCCCCCAAGCTCACCGAGACAGAGAAGGACAGTGAAGGTCGGGTTCATGGTGCTTCCTGCCATGGTCACCAGTGTGCAGACGATGTATAAATTCACTGGCAGCACAGAGTAATGAATGGGGTGTATGGGGCCCTGGCTCCATGTGACAGGTAATGGGTTCCTCATCAGTGGCCTGGCAGGAAGGAAAGTAGCTCCTCTGTGAAAGATGGGCCAGACGAGGCATCAGGCTCTGGAGATTTCGGCCTGATCTGAGTCTCAGCAGACCCCACAGGCTCTGCACCCACCTCATGTGACACCCAAATCCAGAGGGTGACCCCTGTCCTGGAACATGAAGATAGAGGACACCAGGCAGGACTCAGGAACAGCCCAATTTTTGTTCTAGTTCTGATTCTGCCTTTTCTTGAACTTTGTGTCCTTGGGTAAGTCACTTCCCTCTCCTGAGACCCCGTAAGTGCCTTTTTTCTTCCTCTTTCCTACTGGCCAGACCATCAAGCAACATGTGGTGAGCAGTCACCCTGTGCAGTCCTGGTGCCAGGATCTGGAGAGTCACTGCTGAAGCTGCCGGACTCTGTCCCTGGACTCACAGGGCTCAGAGGAATGAGGACAGACAGGCAGATATGTAGACAGACAGTGGACAGATCAGTTACAGACTTGTGAAACTGTCCATGTCCAGAAAAAGAACAAGGCAGTGAGGTTCAATAATAGGTGGACATCATGCAACCTGGGTGCTAGCTGTGAGAGAGTACTTCTTAGGGTTGAGCTGCCTGAAGGCATGAGCAAGCAAGGATCAGTCCAGAGGCCATGGGCTGGGGGTGTGTCCTTGACCAGAAAGAGCTTGGGCTGTTATCAGAAGTAGCTACAGTGAGGCAAAGGCTGCGTCCTGGGCACACAGGATCTGGAACACCATGCAGGTCATTTGGATTTTATCTTGGAGTTGGGGGACAAACAGATTTAAGTTTTAAAAACACTACCCCTACATGAAAAGGTCATGCCAGCGGGTTCTATCGATAATGAACTCCATCAGGAATAAAACTCCAACAGTCACCTGGCCCATAGATGGCATGTCTATCAATATTTTAAGTCATTCACACAAATCTGTAATGCAAACTGCACTTACAGTTGAGACAGGATGGCTCTCTGTCCTGTCTAGATCTTGGTAAGAAAGTGGCTTGGTTCAGACTGGCTAAGGAAGCAGCAGAGGAAAGCACAGGATTTTTAAATAGCTCAGTTTCTGTGTGTGGTTTGGGGTGGAGGGGAGTGTGGTTAACTGGTGCTTTTGATTTTGGAGAGTGAGTCATGTTTCCTGGGGCTGGTGAGTTTACTCCAGCCTGACCCCTGATAGCTTTCAATGTCAGATGGTGCAACATGGATCTGTTCTGAGGGTGGGAACTGGTGGAGGAGGGGAGCAGGCAAGCTTAGACCAGGTCTTTATAGGAAGAGTCCTCGAGGTGGAGAGAGGCGCAAACTTGAACAAGGTGTGGAGCCTGGATTAGAGCTGTAGGAAGAAAGCTGATGTGATGATAAGACAGTTGAGTCTTGTGATGGATTGGGGACATTGTTCAAAGGGGCTCAGTGGGGCATCATGGAGTGGAGTGGATGACTGACACAAAAGTGTCAGGGTGGGAAAGGAAGGCTGTTCCACCCTCTTCTTGGTGCCTGGAGGGGCCACTGGGACTCTCACCAGTAGGATGACCCCAGAGGAAAGGGTGGCATGAGGAAACTCTGCAGAGACTGGTCACTGTTTCTCAGAATAAAGTCTAGCTCTGCTGGGACCCTGGGTTTTCTTTCCCCAAACAGTTCCCTTCACTGACTTCCTGTTTTGATCAGTCAGTACCAGCCTCCCCATCATCACCCCTCTTTAAACCTCTGGGTCAGTTCTGCCTCCTCAGGGGCCCTCCTCCTCTGAGCAGAACTCTTCCTCTCATAATGGGAACTCCCTCTGCAGCATTAGGGAAGAGCCCCCGTGGAGGCCATCCAGGTTTTCAAATAAAAAGGGACAGACTCAGAGATCTGTGAGGTTGTTTATGTTCCGGAAATAGGAGCAAAATGGCAATGATATCAATGCAGAAACACCATACTAAGAAAAACAGATAACTGATCATGTCATAAATGTCATGAAAATCATACATTTACCTGCCCAAGGAACTCAGCTATGGATCATTGAAAACCAAGCCCACACGCAGCATTAACCTCATCAAACTAGTCAAGGAAAATCAAATCCACCCAGACAGAAATGGCACATCACACGTGGAGGAACCAGGATTGGAGTGACTGCAGATTTCCCATCAGAAACCATCTCGGTGAGAAGAGTTTAAAGTCCTGACAGGTGAGAGAAGTTCAGGTGAAATTCTTCTGGAAATATTCTTCAGGAAAGGAAGTGAAATAAAGGAAACCTGAGCATCTGACCTGCTTAAAACAGACAAGTTCTTCAAGAAGACAGGGGATCATTCAAAAAGGACACTTGGAAATTCAAGAGTTAAAGAACAGTCATATCTAAGTAAATAGCTAAGTAAATGTAATAGCCTATTTTTCTCCTATCAACTTTTAAAAAAGGCATGTCTGTTGAAAGCAGACATGGGCACATCATCTGGTAGGGTATGTGATGTGTAGATGGACTAGAGATTCCAATGGCAGCGTGAAGCGGTGGGTGTAGAGGGAACTGCACAGCTGTGAGGCTTCTGCAGTCACCTTGCAGAGGTTAAGTATTACCTCCTCTGTGTAGAATCTGTGAAATTAGTTTGTATATTATAATGCTTACAACGATCATGAAAAAGCAATGTAGAAACATTCATAGTTAGAATTCCCTTAGGTAAAATAGAATGGATGCTAAAAAACCATCTCAAAACACACAGAGAGCAGTAATAGGAAACCTGAAGAGCAAGCAGCAGATGTGGTGATATACAGAAGTAAACAATGAAATGGGAAACCTAAAACAACCTTGTTTACAATTACATTAAATGTAAATGGTGAAAGCACAAGGAAATGGCAGATTTTAGGGATGGATTAAAATACTGGATTCCTTTACTCTAGCATATGTTAGTTAATGCATGGGTTTATTTCTTTTTGGTTAATATATTTTATTGATTATGCCATTACAGTTGTCCCATTTCCCCCCCTTATTCCCTTCTGCCCTGCACACCCCTTCACCCACATTCACCCCCTTCAGTTCATGTCCATGGTTCATGCATGTAAGTTCTTTGGCTTCTACATTTCCTGTACTATACTTAACCTCCCCCTGTTTTCTACCTACCATCTATGCTACTTATTCTCTGTAACTTTTCTCCCTCTTTCCCCCTCCAAGTTTCCTGCTGATAACCCTCCATGTAATCTGCATTTCTGTCATTCTGTCATTTTCTTGGATAAGTCCCTTTAACATTTCATATAGTAAGGGCTGCGTGATGATGAACTCCTTTAACTTGACCTTATCTGGGAAGCACTTTATCTGCCCTTCCATTCTAAGTGATAGCTTTGCTGGAGAGAGCAATCTTCTATGTAGGTCCTTGCCTTTCATGACTTGGGATACTTCTTTCCAGCCCCTTCTTGCCTTTAGGTCTCTTTTGAGTAATCAGCTGACAGTCTAATGGAAACTGCTTTGTACGTAACAGTCTCCTTTTCTCTTGCTGCTTTGAAGATTGTGTCCTTATCTTTAATCTTGGCTAAGTGAGGTAATTGTGATGTGCCTTGGTGTGTTACTCTTGGTGTCCAATTTCTTTGGGACTCTCTGAGCTTCCTGGACTTCCTGGAGGTCTATTTCCTTTGCCAGATTGGGGAAGTTCTCCATTATTATTCAAATAAGTTTTCAATTTCTTGCACTTCCTTTTCTCCTTCTGGCACGCCTATGGTTTGGAAGTTGGAACGTTCAAAGAAGTCCTGGAGGTTCCTAAGTCTCTTCTCATTTTTTTTTGAATTTCTCTTTCTTCATCCTGTTTTGGTTGAATGTTTCTTCCTTCTGCTCCAAATCATTGGATTGAATTCTAGTTTCCTTCCTGTCACTCTTGGTTCCCTGTAAATTTTCCTTTATTTCACTTTTTATAGCCTTCATTTATTCCTCTAATTTTCGACCATATTCAACCAATTCTGTGAGCATCCTGATGACCAGTGCTTTGAAATGTGCATCTGATGGGTTGGCTATCTCTTCATCACGTAGTTGTATTTTTTCTGGGGCTTTTATGTGTTCTTTCATTTGGGCCATTTTTTTTTTGTCTTGTAGTGCCTGTTATGTAGTAAGGGGCAGAATCTTAGGTATTCACCAGGGCAGGGCAACCCATGTCTTTGCATTGTGATGCTGTATGTGGGGGCAAGTTCTGAGAGGGAACAGTGCTGCTTGCTCTGCTCTCTGCTGGTTTCAGTCACTTCCCCTGCTACCCACCATCAGACTGGGCTCTTCTGTTGCTGATTCCCAGGTAGGTGTGTTTGTGTACATTCTAGAACCTTGTGGTTCTCTCCAACAAACTCAGCTGTGAGGCTGGTAGTTTCTCCCACTGCCACCTCACCCCCCACAGATGTTTTCAGTCAGAGGCTTTGAGGCTTTATTTACTCATACTGGAACCCTGGGTTGCGTAGTTTATCTCGACACCCAGGTGTCTTCCCCGTTTATCTGCATGCGAATGTGGGAATGCCCAGCCACAAGCCACTGCTTCTTGGTGAGTCCGCACCACCTGGCTGCTCATTTCCTACCAGTCTGGATGAATGTTTCTCTTTAACTCCTTGGTTGTTGGACTTCCATACAGTTTGATTTTCTCTCAGTTCTGGTTGTTTTTTGTTTTATAATTTGTTGTTGTCCTTCTTTTGGTTGTGTGAGGAGGCACAGTGTGTTTACCTACACCCCCATAATGGCCGGAAGTCATGGGTTTATTTCTGGAGGTTTGATTGTGTTCCATTGCTTTGTATGTCTTTGTTGTTGTTGTTGTTGTTGTTTTTCTATTTTTTTGCAATTTCCATGCTGTTTTAATTATTATAGCTGTGTAGCATATTGATATTAGGCAGTGTGATGCCTTCAGCTCTCTCTTCTTTTTCAAGATTACTTTGGCTATTGAGGGTCTTCAGTGGTTTTTTATGAATTTTATTATTGCTTTTTCTATTTCTGTGAAAAGTGCATTTGAAATTTTGATAGAGCTTGCACTGAATTTATAGATTGGGCAGTATGCACATTTTAGTGAATTCTTCCTAACTATAAATGCTGGATATATTTCTACTTTTTTGTGTCTTATCAATTACTTTTACAAAGGTCTAGAGCTTTCAAGGTCTAGTGTTTTCACTTCTTTGGCCATGGTCTGTTTTGTTTGATGTTATTGTAAATGGGATTACCTTCTTTATTTCTTTTCCAGATTTTTTAATATTTTGCATATAGAAATGCCATTGATTCTTGAATGGTCATTTTGTAATCTGCAACTTTACTGAATTTGTTTTTTAGTTTTAACCGTTCTTTGGTGGAATGTTCAGTGATTTTTAGTATATAAGATTATATCACCCGCATACAGTTTTATTTCTGTCTTTCCAATTTGCATGCTCTTTGTTTCTTGTCCTTGTCTGATGGTTTTGCCTAGGATGGTTAGTGTGAGTTGCACAGGAGTGGGGAGAATGGGCTTCCTTGCCCTGTCTCTAATCTCAGAAGACAAACTTTCAGCTTTTCAGTGTTGAGTCTGATGTTAACTGTGGGCTTTCACACGTGACCTTTGTTTTGCTGAGGTGTGTTCATTCCATCCCCAATTTCTTGACAGTGTTTATTATGAAATGTTTGTTTTGAATGAATGGTGTATTTTGTCTAATGTTTTCTCTGCATCTATTCAAACAAACACATGTTTTATATCATTTACTTTAGTACTGTTGTGAAAACTTGTATTGATTTGCACATGTTAAAGTATTTTTGTCAATTATTAGCACCCTGTGTTAAATCCCATTTGATCATGGTGTACAAAAGTTTTAATGTGCTCTTGAATTCCTCATGATAATATTCATTGTGATCTTTTGCATCTATATTGAACAAGAATATTGGCCTCATGTTTTACTTCTTGATCTATTCATTGGTTGATGCCCTCTGTACCATTGTTGATTTCATTCATGTAATTTTTCCACTGTAGAATTTGTGGGATTTGTTTTATGACTTCTGTCTCCTTGTTGAATTTATTGTTTAGTCCATGCCATGTTTTTCTGATTTTATTGAGTTGTCTTTCTGTTTTTGTCTTGTAGTCATGGAGTGTCTTTTGAATCATGTGTTTGGTAAATTGCAGTTTTCCATGACTTTGGGTTCTGTATTGGGACATTATTATGATCTTTGGTGATGGCAGAGATTTTGATTCTTCCTGATCTTAGGAGTGCTGCCATCTCTTTTTGTATTTGATATGGCAGTCACCTCCTGCAAGCTTGACCAGCTGCCCTCAGGGGAGAGATGGTTTCTGTTGGTCCTGCCTGTGTTCTGGGGCCTTGTGTGGATGGAGCAGTTTCGTGCTTCTGGCTCCCTCTTGTGGCAGGATTCTCAAGTTGTATGTCTTGTTCTCGCCTTTCAGTGTATCTGGCCAGTTGGTAAACTCTTTTTTTTCTTTAATGTTATTTTTTAAAAATAGGCCATGACTTTTACAGACACAAGCACCTTCCCCCCATGCCATCTCCAAGGCCCAGCTGACTTCAGTCCAGTCTCAGGCATCCTCCTTTCACTCTTGAGGGGATCAGAGACATCTCAGGGTCCTCAGGGGTCTCCAGAACTGAACTTTGATAAACAAGCGGGTTGCAGCTGCTCTGGGCAGGGCGAGGACCCAGTGGGCTGCACCAGGTCCAGCAGGCTGGGAGGGGCTGGGCCAGGACTGGGCTGTGCTCGGGGCTGTGGCCAAGCTGCTGAGAGAAGTGTTGTGGCTCCGGGGCTACTGAGAAGTTAGGACCGAAGCAGGGTGGAGGCACGCAAGTTTGGACAGGTGGTCTTTGCTGGTGAAGCACTTGGAGCAGAGGGGGCAGGGAAAGCGCGTCTGTCCCTGTGCATCTGTTGGTGACCAGCTTGTGCACACACGGGCAAAATTCTAGTCCGAGCCATGCGCGGGTGATGTGAGGTGTGTGGATTTGAAGGAGCTTTGGTGCAGCCCAGGAAGGGAGTGTGGTGGCTTTTGGTGTTGTCACCTCAGAGTACCAGGCCCAGGTGCGGGAGAACAGGGACCAGAGAGTGGGGACAGGTTTGTGGCGCAGTGCCTCCCTGGATCTGCGGGGCCCTCCACACAGGTTGGCCAGGATTCTGGCGGCCAGAAGAGGTGGCACGGCAGTGGCTTTGGGCCCAGGAGAGACACCCTGCACACATCCGGGCTGCTTTGGGGCCCCACTGGCTCTCAGTGCAGCATAAACCTAGGGGGCCCGCCCTGAGCACCTTAGAGCAAAGTAATCCATGCAGGTCACCAAGTTGATAGACCCGAAGAGGTTCTCGGCTGAGACTCAGTGAAGGTGACGGGCCAGGAGAAAGACCAGGGGATGTGGAAGATGGTGGTGGGTGGCTCTCCCACCCTCAAGAAGAAAGAGGGGGAAGGGACTAGAAAAGAAAGTGTGTGAATGAACCACTGACACGGACAACAGGGAGGGAATTGAGGGTTGGAAAGGGGAGGGGTGAAATGGGGGGAGGAGGGCAAAGGAGGGAAATTGGGAGAACTGTAATACAATAATAATTTAAAAAGATTTTTAAAGTAAACAAATGAATAACTGCAAAAAACCCCCAAAACAAAACAGAAGAAAGAGAGGAGCATTTACACCCAGGAATTAGACAAACGCCACAAATCAGTGTTTATAAAAAAAAGTGTTGTTTTCTGGGAGCTGGTGTACGAACATACCACCTGAGTCTCACTTCACATACCTGTGGAGTTTCTGGAACAAACCCACTAGGTCCATCATCTAACACACAGAGCAGTCCTTGACAGGAGAAGGCAGGGTTTTTCATGATGGCTTTGTGTTTATTTCTCCCAAACTAGTCTTTTATAATGAAATTTATTACCGTGATATGAGTTCATAGAATTCCACAGGTGTCAGCTCTGGCTTGTGTGGCTCAGTGGGGTGAGCACTGGCCTGAGAACCAAAGGGTCACCTGCTCCATTCTTGGTCAGGGTGCATGGCTGGGTCTCAGGCCAGGGCCCAGACAAAGGGCATGTGTAGCATCCAGCAAACGCAAGAACAAATATTGGAGACATTCAGGGTATCAAAGATGTTACTTTATTGGCCAAGTTTAACCTGCGCAGGGATGAACTCTCAAAGTGTCCAGCGACACAGTGCCCACAAGGAGCTGCAAACGAGAGCCGCACCGAGCGCTTACAATTATGTCCTTATACAGGGGAGGGCAAGCAAGCGTTATACAGAAGCAGACGTGGCAGTTAGCAATTCGCTTACAAAGACTGCACGCGGGAATTTCAAACCAAGCATTCTTGCACAATGCGGGAAGGCAGGATGTTTGTTCATTAACCTAGTAATCTCCTGGCTCTAGCTAGCTAGTTTTCTATTTTCTCATTAAAACTACAAAGCATTGCTTATCTAGCCTACCCAGGGGAGAGCATCTGCTCGACACAGGATGTTTGCTTAACTGCACTTTGTCTCTTTTATCATTTCTTTTTAGGTACAATGTGGTTCTTGTTTACTAAGGTTAAATTTAGTTCTTAATTTCCTTATTCCCAACATTATGCAGGAGTGAAGAAACTATGTTTCTGTGGCACATCAATGTTTCTACCCCACCCTCCCCCTTTCTAGGATATAACAAATAAAATCTTAAAATATTTAAGAGGTTTCAAGCACACAATTCCATGACACATTATCTGTATATGGCATTGTGTTCACATTCCAAAATCAAGTCTCTAGTCACCATATTTTTCACTCTCTTCACCCTCCTCTGTCTCACTCTGACCCCTTTCCCCTGGTGACCACCACTTTGTTGTCTGTGTCCATCCGTCCAAACTGTTCCTGGTGTTTATCCTTTTAATCAGTCATTTAACACAGATTTGTTATATGACCCAAATACATAAACAGTTAGCGAATGTGGAAAATGAAAGTGAGAGAAATGTCCTACATGAAAGTGGACCAGAGGTGGAGGGTGAGCCCAGGTGTAGATCTGAACCTGTGATGTGGGCTGAGCCCCAGGTCACGGGGTTGAGAACAGAGGGGCAAGTCAAGGAAAGTCAGGAGTGCAGTGAGGTGAGACGCCCACAGCCTAACTGTGGAGAAGCCTCTGCAGCAGCAGCCCCACCTCTCCCTGCACGGGAACGACACCCACACCCTCCACATTCTCAGCATGTTACAGGGTGCAGCCAAGAGGGGGGACCCCAAATGGGCATTTAAAATGGGGTCCAGAACTCAAGGTGTCTAGGAGATTTTAGGATGTCTTCACCCCCTGCCCTCCCAGGGTGTGGGTTGGGGGAAGGGACAAATGGAGCAGGGCCTTTGAGAGCTGTTTCACATAGCAACAGCCTTGTAGCTAACCTCTGGTGTGGTCATTTAACATATCTATAGCCTTTGGCTGGTTGCTTAGATATGTTAAATAGCTGTGGCCATGCTCAGAGCCAAGGAAATGCAAGTAACTTCCCCACCAAGACCCAACTTGAGGGGCAGGTCCCCCTAGTTACAGCACCTGTGTGGAAGCTTGGAGATGATTGGCTCCAGGACTTGGGGCTGTTACAGGGTGCAGCCTAGAGGGGGGACCCCAAATAGGCATTTGAAATGGGGTCCAGAACTTAAGGTGTCCAGGAGATTTTAAGATGTCTCCACCGCCCACCCCCCCATGGTGTGGGTTGGGGGAAGGGACAAATGGAGCAGGGCCATTGAGATCTGTTTTGCATAGCAACAGCCTTGCAGCTACCCTCTGGCGTGGTCATTTAACATATCTATAGCCTTTGGCTGGCTGCTTAGATATGTTAAATAGCTGTGATCATTTCTGAGCCAGGGGAATGGAAGTAACTTCCCCACCAAGACGTGACTGGGGGCAGATCCCCCAAGCTACAGTGCCTGCATGGGAGCTCAGAGAAGATTGGCTCCAGCACATGGGCCACACCTACCCAGACTCATGATGGCAGCCCAGTAAAGCTGGAAGCATATGAATTCTGGCAAGTGAAGCCGAGTGTGGGAGGAGTTGGAAATGAGGCTGCAGAGGAAGATTGGCCGCGGGGATTTAAAACCCAGACTTGGCAGCCATTAGAAAAGAGAACCATGCTGCTTTAGGAAGGAGAATCATGCTGCTTTAGAGGGGAGAGAACCATGTGGCTATGGAGGTGCAGAGAGGATCACGGCCATTGCAGAGAGAGAACCACACAGCTTTGGCAGAGTGGGGACTCTCCCCTTCCCGCAGCCCTGAGGAGGGAGAACCATGCTGCTTTAGGAAGGAGAGCCATGCGCAGTCCTGAGAGGAGAGAACCATGCGGCTTTAGCAGAATGGGGAGGACCTCAGCCATTGAGAGAGAACCGTGCTGCTTTAGGAGAGAGAACCATGCGGCCTTGACAGAGTGGAGACTCCCGCAGCCCTGAAAGGGAGAACCACGAGGCCTGGACAGAGCGGGGACTCCCACAGCTTTAGAAGGGGAACCACCACCTGGTTTTAGCAGAGATCCTGGCGACTCAGCCGAGGGTGCCGGGAACCCAGGGAGGTCTCCCAGTTGAGATGGAGTACTAACTGGGAAGAACCAGAGGACTGCCTGAGCCAAGGACTTTTATTTCCTTTCCTGAGATACGGTACTCTGGACTGGGCAAAGGGGGAAGGAAGGAAGGACTGTGTGTGTTTGTGGGTGTTTTGAGGGACTTTGGGATTTTTGATAAAGACATTAGGTCACTACTTTAAGTTAGTATAGCATTAAATAAACATTTCCTTTCCTCTTCACAAATCTCTGGCATTGAGAGACGTCTTTCCTCGGGCGGCAGACATAATGGACCCGGGGCCTTCTTTCAATAATAATATATCGTCCCAGCCCCCCCTTGTTTGTTCTGTAACAAGCAGACTCTTTCCCAGGGTCGCCCACAGTTTCCTCCAGAGCTTCTTTGGATCATCAGACTCTTTTCCAGGCTCCACCTTGCTGACTGGTGGGCTTGTTGTCCCCTGTGTTCAGCTGCTGGCTGCATCGTGGGGTCTTCTCCGACTGTGCCAAGTTTCCTGCAGCAGCACCCCGAGGACCACGAGGGTCAAGCCAGACACACCCAAGCAGATGGAGTTCCCCACTGTGTAGTCTTGGGGTTGATAACCTAGGAATTGTGGGTAAAGAGGTCACAGAAGTCAGGACAGACTCAGATCAACCCAGTCCCCCTGCATGTCCACCAGGGTACCTGCATCTCATGGACACGTTATGATGCTTTGAGCAAATCCCATAATTGAAAATTTCCCCTACTCTCTACTCTTGGAATCTGAGTTGTTTTCCCATCATCCCAGAGGATCAGCTGCTCCAGAGAAAATGACAACTGATAGGATATGAGAAAAAAGACATAGGCTGCCTTAGGTCATCTGTTTTGTTATCTTTAATGTATCTCTGAAAGTAATGATACCCAACTCATTTCCCTGAGGTGACATCTCTGGGGTCTGGTCCTGCATTGCTTTGGAAAGTTAAGATGCACATGGAGGACTTCAATTTGTCCTGAATGTCAGGACATGAAGGAGTGATGGCTGGATCTACCTTTTCATTGCTCCACCTCAGCTAGGTCCTCGTGTCCTTGACTGAGAAACATAATTTCCATGTCACATTCCTTCCTTCTTTGTATCCATCTTTCTTTTTGTAAAGATAAATAATTGACTATGTACAACACAGGCACTTTTACTATTGAGATTTATGAAAATTAACATAGCTTCTAAGTGTTCATTCAGTTTGCAATCAAATTGGAAGATTGGTAAGAAAGTAGCAAAAAGATAAATGAAAAAATAAGATCTTTACATGCACACCTGTGTGAAAATACAGATCTCTGTAGATGTCAGACAGGCTCCAATGATGTGACAGATGAAGTAACAGGCAGTGTTACAGGGTGCAGCAAAGAGGGGGGACCCAAATAGGGATTTGGAATGGAGTCCAGAACTCAAGGTGTCCAGGAAATATTAAGATGTCCCCACCCTTTCCCCTTCAGGTGTGAGTTGGGGGAAGGGACAACTAGAGCAGGGCCATTGAGAGCTTTTTGCATAGCAACAGCTTTGCAGCTGACCTCTGGTGTGGTCATTTAACATATCTATAACCTTTAACTGGTTTCATAGATACGTTAAATAGCTGTGGCCATGCTCTAAGCCAGGGGAATGGAAGTAACTTCCCCACCAAGACCTAACTGGGGGCAGGTCCCCCGAGTTACAGGGAGCACCTGCATGGCAGCTTGGAGAAGATTGGCTCCATGACATGGGGCCACGCCTGCCCAGACTCACGATGGCAGCCCAGTAAAGCTGGAAGGTTATGAGAGTGCTGGCACATATAGCCAATTGTGGGAGGAGTCAGGAATGGGGCTGCAGAGGAAGACTGGCATGGGGATTTAAACCCAGATGCGGCAGCCATTGGAGGGAGAACCACATGGTTTTGCGAGTGGGGACTCCCACGGCCATTGTGCAGAAAAAACCACTTGGCTGTGGCAATAGAAAGGAGAGCCACATGGCTTTGCAAGAGTGGGGACCACCGCAGCTTTAGAAGGGAGAACCACCACCCGGCTTTAGCAGAGGTCCTGGTGACACAGCTGATGGTGCCAGGAACCGAGAGAGGCCTATCAGCCAAGATGGATTGCTGGGAAGAACTGGGGGCAGCCTGAGCCATGGACTTCTATTTGTTTTCCTGAGATACGGTACCCCAGACTGGGCAAAGGGGGAAGGAAGACCTGTGTGTGTTTGTGGGTGTTTTAAGGGACTTTGGGATTTTGATGAAGACATTAGGTCATCACTTTAAGTCTGTATAGCATTAAATAGACATTTCCTTTCCTTTTCATGAATCTCTGGCATTGAGAGACATCTTTCCTCTGGCAGCGGACATAACGAACCTGGGGGGTTCCTTTTGGTAATAGTATATTGCCCTCGCCACCCCCCCCCCACATTGTTCTGTAACAGCAGTACAGGGAACTCTGGGAGAGGGAAGGGGGCACTGACTGGAATTCTGGTGGGAGGTGTTTTGGAGGATGACCTGACCCAGCTGACCACCTGATGTTCATGGAAAAGGACCAGAAATCCTGCTGTCTTCCCACACCTACATAATGACAGTGGTCCCCCATGGAGACAAGACAAGCTGAGAGTGGACTCATGTTCTTTCTCCCACAGGGATTCACTGGCATCAAAGGTCTAAACTGACTGAGCTTTTTCAGATCCTGGATTGGATTCTGCTCTGAAAGATGGGAGAAATGAGTCCCAGATACAGGGAACTTGTCTTTCCTGTGCTGTCCTCATGCTGCCCCAGGTGGACACCAGCTCTGAGCTCTGGGATCCTCATCTTCAGGGGCCTTTCCTTCCCCTGGAGCTGAGAGTCCTTCCTTATCACTTGCCCGACAGCACAGTGGGGACACAGGAGGGGCAGGTGTGTGCAGTGAACCCTGATAACCCCTTCAAATGGTTGGGCTGGGCTGGGGCTCCACCTTTCTGAGCTCTGTAAGGCCCCTTATGTCACTAATGTCACTGCAGGCCTGTGAGCAGGAAGGGACCAGGGAAGAACAGACATAAACCCGACTTTCTGAGAAGAGAATGGATCTGGGCCCCACAGCGGGAGTAGCAGAGCCGGGACCTGAACCAGGTCTGACTTCAGCCCTTCTTCCCTCCTCTGAGCTGAACACGATCTGATGGAAAGGACCTGGGTGTCCCAAACTCATGTCTTTCCTGTTCCTCCTTGTACAATGTCACTGTCACTGCTACAGAGGGACAGTCCCCATAACATGTGCTGGAGGGCTTCTTTGTGAGGCCCCCTCCTAGGAGGTCAGAGTCAGACTGAAAGGAAATCTAAGCTCTGAGCCATGATTCTCTCCTTTTATACTTGGAGACACTGAAACACAGAGAGGGGGAGGGCGTGTCCAAGTCAGAGCCTCCCGAGGTGCCTGAACTTGCACAGGACTCAGCCCCATCCCCCATGGACACACCCACAACCTCCCCACAGGGACCCTCACTTACCTCTCTGGGGGCATGACTCCGTGTGGCTGAGGGGCAGATCCTCAGAGACTTCTGGAAATTCAGGATGGGGGTAAGGGGTGGTTGCCTTCTCCCCACTTGAGTCTGGCTCATCCCCCAGAATGACAACATCTCCTTTATTCATGATCACCCCTCCATCACTGGCCTCACTCACCCCTGTACATGCCTGACACTGTGGTGGGGGAGGGGTGGATCCTCAGAGCTTCTAAAGCCTCCTGTGTCTGCTGAAATCTCTCTCTGACTCTCCCTTTAGAATAGAACCCTGTCCTTGAGTATTTGTGGGGACTTTAGATCATCTGAGAAACTCAGAACCACTCTGGGCTAGTCTATGCCCCCTCTGAGTGAAAGGACCCAGTGACTCACTAGAGGTGGAGGTGGGCTCTGTGGGTGTGAAGCTGAGGTTTCCAGATGGTCCTGGGAAGGAACGTGGAAGCGGGTGAGGGTCTGGGCTGCACCTGGGGTCCCCACCTCACCCAGACTCCTACATCTGCACTGTGGCTTCTAAGACTCTGTCACTGCCCACCTGGCACCTTCTTGACCTGGTGGGGAGCAGGGTGGACAGTGGCAGCAGGGTCTCTGAGGGGCAGATCTCTGCTGGGTGACCATCCCTAGAGCCCCCTCCCTCCCCTTTCAGTCCATATTCCTCTGGGGACCAGGACATGAGATAACAGCTCAGAAAGACAAGGTCAGGGAACTCACCTGGGACCAGGAGCTCCAGGGGAGCAATGGGCTGTGACAGCAGGTAGGGGGAGGTGCTACATGTGCTGTAACACCTGTAGGTCCACCTGTGGGCTGAGGTCACAGGGCCCAGGGAGAACTCTGCTTGGTGCTGCTGAGCTTGGGACTGTGATCTGAGATGCAGGGGTGGGTGTGGGGATCGGCTGTCCCCTCCTTGGTCAGAAGGAAAGTGTCCTTTAGGCTCTGTGACTGACACAGCAGGGTCACCTTCTCTCCTGCGGGCACCTAGGGTCCTGGCTGCACAGTGAGATAGGGTCTGTCAGGGTGCCGTCCTAGAGAGAAGGGGTGGGTGAGGGGCTGCCATCCACCTTATTCTGACGTGAGAGTCACCAGGACCCTTTCTAAGGACTCTCCTCTCTGTCTGTCTCTGTTTTCTCTCAGTCTGCCCTTCTCCCCTTACATCCCTCCCTGGGGACCCTACACCCCTTGTCCTGGCTGTTACCACCTGAGACCCCCAGCAGGGCCTGGGCAGACTCTGAGTCCTTGAATGAACCTGCTGGCTCTTCACCTGCCACCAAGATATCTAGGGGGTCACTCGGGGCTGACCACTCAGAGGGGAGGTTGTGTCCACTGTAGCACTTGTATTGTCCCCCATGGGAGCCACTCACAGTGTCCAGGAGGAAGTTGGCTTGAGAGAGCCCAGCTTGGGGCTGCAGGACAGAGCTTTGATGGAGGTCCTGTCCCCCCTCCTTGGACAGAGCGAATCTGTCATAGCAGTTGTCAGAGTGACACTGGAGGGTCAGGTTCTGTCCAGAGACCACAATGGGGCAATGCTGGGTCAGGAGGGAGGGCTTCCCTGAACCACCTGCGGGGACCAGACAGGAGTGAGAGGGCTGCTCCTCCCATGAACTCTCCTCCTGGCCTGATCCCCAGGCCCCACTGACTCTCTCTCTGTGTCCTTGGCCCAGAAGCCCCTGTGCTCCCCTCACCCCAACTCTCCCATGGGGCTCCCCTCCCTGCAAAGACCCCAGGAACCTGCCTTGAGTCTCAAAACATAGAAGAAGCAAAATAGATATTTTTTTTTCACCTGGGACCAGAAGCTCTAGGGGGTTACTGGGTTGTGACCATACATGGGGGCTGTTCCTATAATATCCATAGCATCTGAATGTCCACCTGTGGATGGGGGTCATGGGGCCCATAGGGAACAGAGCCTGGACCTGCCCACTGGGGTCTGGCTGTGAGTCCAGGGTCCAGGATAGCCTGTCTTCTCCTTCCTAAGTCAGGATGAACCTGTGAAATGCTAGTTCAGAGCCACACTGGAGGGTCACATTCCCTCCTGAGGTCACAGCAAGGGCTGGGCAGGGCTGAGAGGCTGGGTTTGCTGTAGGCTCCTAGGAGAGAAGGAGGCAGTGTGTTAAATGAGGGTCACACCTCCCTCGCATCCCCCAGGGCTGGGCTGTGAGGGGGAGACCCCCTGAGAGCATCCTCCTTCTGGAGGACAGAGCCTGAGGCTGGGACCCCTGAGTATGTTCTTACCTGTCACCACCAGCTCCAGGGGGTCACTGCCCTCTGACCAGCCAGTGGGGCCTACATAGTAACACTGATATCTCCCTGCAGTGTGCTCTGTCATCTGTGTGATAGAGAGCTTCTCCTTCTTCCTGGGATACTGTGACGTCTGTCCGTCCCAGGATGCTGGGCTTCCGTCTTTATACAGATGGAAGTCCTGGGCCTGCTGGGCCCTCTGACACCAGATGGTCACGGGGCGGAACTGAGAGATCACAGGGCCTGGATCAGCCCAGAGGGTGGGTTTGGGGAGGGTCCCTGAAAGGAATCAGAGGCTGGGTCTCAACACATTTCCACCCCCAGCCCCAGATTGTAGCCCAAAGACCTTCCCTGATGTCCCCCATCCATTAACCCAGAACTTCCTTTCTCAGTAGAAAGGAAGGCAGCTACAGCTGCCAGATGGGGAAGCACCTTGTCCTTTATGTGGAGAGGGACATGGGACCCCTGGGGAGACTCACCTGCCTGCATTGGGGTCCTCAGGCCCATGCTCAGCCCTGCAAGAGAGTCCCTGTCAGAGATTTGCCCTGAATCCTGAGCAGAACCCTCTTCCCTGGGAGCCTCCTGAGTCCTGGGGTCCTGACAGAGCAGGGCTTCCCCTCCCCCCTCACATCTCACCGAGCCAGGGCAGGGCTGTGATGGTGGAGGCCATGGTGTTTCCTCTCTGAACCCAGCTGTGCAGAAAGAAGAGACCTCAGAGTCCTCAGTGTAGACAGACTCACAGGGTGTGGTCACTGGGAGGCTGGCTGTCCCTGTCACAGGGTTGTCACATCAGCAGGCCCTCAGGAAGGGGAACAGTGTGTCCCCAGGAATCTGGCCCTTGTTCCCATGATGGAGGAAGAAATAGACCCACAGCCTCCTGAGACACCCCTTGCAGGTGAGTTGACCCAGGGTACAGCCTTCCAGGTCCTTTGTCATGAGGGCCCCTTCCCCCTCAGCCTGACTGTCAGCCCCTCACTGTGGGTCCTTCCCATGGACAGTGGTCACAAAGGCCCTGGAGACACTTCAGGAAGGTGGGCGTCCCTGTGCCTGCAGAGTTCAGCTCTGCAAAGACATGGTCTCCTCCTCAGTGTGTGACAATGAGCACAAAGGGGAAACACAGGGAAATGGGGGAAGGGAACATGTCCCTTCCCCTGGCTTAGCTGTGGCTTTTTTCTATTCCAGCCACCCTCACCAACTTCTTGTTTTTTCTTAGCAACAGTGTCTACCCCACCTTCCTGCAGACAAGCCTCTGAGTGATTCCTGCCCCCTCAGTGCCCCTTGTTTCCTGGTTCAAGCCTCCTCCTTGTGCTGTGGTCCTGCCTTCAAAATTTAGGCAACAATGACTTGGCCCAGAACTCTGATTTTTCCTTAAAGCAGATATTTACTTAAATACTCATCATCCAATGTTTGTGTATCCTTAAGTGGTAATGTCCAGTTTATGCCTCAGTTTCCTCATCTGGATCCTGTTGTCACAAAGCCCAGTCCCCACGGTGGCTATGGGTCAGTGGTGCTGCTTCATGGGAGGGAGACTTCCATTTCCAGACCAGATGAAGATGTGAGTGGGCTGGGACATGAGAGGATCAAGGTGTCCAGGGTCAAGGGCAGGATTGTAGCACCTGCTCGAGACCTTGTCTGCTCTGAAACCAAGCACAGCTACTCACAACAAGTCTAAAGTATGTAGGCACAGATACATGAAGGAAAGAGAAATGTTCCCAGATGGAGAGGGAACCACAGTGGAGAACAGAGACTGAAACTGAGTGGCTTCCAGTAGCCAGGACCATCCACAGGTCACAGGGAGGACATTACACCCTGATACGACAGAGAGGGACCCCAGGCCCTCACAGGAAGGGGGTCAGGGAGCAGGTGAAGGCTGGAAGTGTTATCCTTGCCCCATGTTTCTGTGTGGACTCTGGGATGTCTCTGCCCACACTCCCAAGTTCATGGTGAGCAGTGAGCAGTCTTCCTTGGGTGTCCTGAAACAGACTGAGTCCAGGATGTCAGCCATGGGTCTCTGTCCTGTGTGTGTGTGTGTGTGTGTGTGTGTGTGTGTGTGTGTGATTGTGTGTGAGGTTCCCATTGGACCAGCCCCCTGGTGGGAAGAATGCTGAGCAGATGCTGAGCCTGAGAGAATGGATGGCATGGGGCATGGGCCCTGGCCACAGCCCCTGATCAGCCTGACTCCCAGGAAGCCCTGGAGAATCTGTGGGAGACCAGGTGTGTGAGGGGAGAGACTCCTACAAGAGTGGACAGTGGAGAAATCCAAATGATGACAGACAGTGCTATGGACGCCGTCTACTGACACTGGGGGCTGCCACATGGAATGAAAAAGAGTCAGTGGGAAATATGAGAGCAATTTAAGATGATCACGTGTAAATATCTGAAAAGAAAAGGGAGGACTCAAATTTGGAGCCAAGAATATTAATTGTTTTATGGAAGAGCATAATCAGTTAGAAATCTGAGAGATGACCAACCCAGTAGAATGGACCAACACACTAAATTTGTTGACAGTGTTTATGATGAAATGTTTACTTTGAAAGAATGGTGTATATTCTCCAATGCCGTCTGTGCATCGCTTCAAACAAGCCTATGTTTTATATCACTTATTTACTATTCTGGTGAAAAGTTTTATTGATTTGCACATGTTGAAATGTTTTTGCCAATTTTCAGGACCCTGTGTTAAATCCCATTTGATCATGGTGCACAAAACTTTTCATGTGCTCTTGAACTCATCATACTAATATTTCATTGAGAAATTTTGCATCTATATTCAATCAGAATATTGGCCTCTTGTTTGTTTTCTTGGTCTATCTGTTCTTTGGTTGATGCCCTCTGTGCTGTTGTTCATGTCATTCACTTAATTTTTCAGCCTCAGAAGTTATGGGATTTATTTTATGATTTCTGCCTTGTTGTTTAATTTGCTGTTTGGTCCATGTAAATGTTTCCTGATTTTATTGAATTGTGTTTTGGTTTTTGTCTTTAGTTAATTGAGTTTCTTTTGAATTATCTTTTGGGTAAGTTGCAGTTTCCGTGGCTTTGATTCAGTATTGAGGTGCTTTTATAAGAAAAAGATTTTATTTATTTATTGAGGGAGGGTAAGGAAGGAGAAAGAGGGAGAGAAACATCAATGTGTGGTTACCTCTCATGTGCCCCCCACTGGGGGCGTGGCCCACAACCCAGGCATGTGCCCTGACCGGGAATGGAACCAGCGACCCTTTGATTTGCAGTCAGGTTCTCAACACACTGAACCACACCAGGCAGGGCTGAGGCGCTATTATGATCTTTGGTGATGGCAGAGATTTTGATTCTTTCTGATCTTAGGAGTGCTGTCATCTCTTTTTGTATTTGGTGTCACGGTCACCTCCTTCAAGCTTGACCAGCTGCCCTCAGGGGAGAGATGGTTTCTGTTGGTCCTGCCTGTGTTCTGGGGCTTCTGGGACCTTGTGTGGATGCACTGGCCTCGTGCTTCTGGCTCCCTCTTGTGGCAGGATCTCAGGTTGTAGGTCTGGTCCTCATCTTTGTGTATCTGGCCAGTTGTTGGTAAACTGCCTTTCCTGTATTAAAAAAAAAAAAAAGGCCATTTCTTTTACAGACAAGGGCCCCAGCCACCCATGCCAGATGGCCAACTTCAAGGTCCAGCTGACCATAGTCCAGTCTCAGGACTCCTCCTAGCTCTCTTGAGGGGATCAGAGGCAATTTAGGGTCCCCAGGGGATCACTGGAAGAGTGCCTGGACAATAAGCATGTTGCTGCTGCTCTGGGCTGGCCAGCTCCATGCTACACGGGGCCTTGCAGGCCGGCAGGGGCTGAGCGCTGGGACAGGCTCAGGGCTCTGGCCAGGCTGCTCGGCGGTGAGTGGCTGGGCGAGGTGCTGGGAGTTCCGGGTGCTGGAGCAGTGACGGTGAAAGCTGTGGTGGCAGCACTGGATCTTGGACAGGTGGTCCCTGCAGGTGAAACATTTGGAGCAGAGGGAGCAGGGGAAGCGTTTCTTCCAGGTGTGCGTGGTGGTGGCGGGCAGCTGTTGGAAGCACGCCGACTCCTTGTAGCAGCCTGGCCTGTGCAGGCAGAGGGCGCTCACCCAGGTGCAGTTGCAAGGCGATGTGAAGGTGAAGACATGTAGGAGCTTCGACTCAGCCCAGGAAGGGAGTGTGGTGGCTCCAGGTGGCCATGGCGCAGGTACAGCACTGGGACCCGGTGAGGGAGAGACCAGAAGGACCAGACACCCTGCGCACCTTCAGGCTGTTGGTGGGGCCAGTGCTGTAGGTCCATTTGACCACACCAGAGGAGAGGGCCCTGAGCACGTTGGGGTGGGGCAAGTAATCCACGCAGGTCACCGCCTCCGACTGCTCCATAAAGCCACGCAGCTGGGACTCGGTGAATTTGATGGAGGGGGAGAAAGACGAGGCCACAGGAGAGAGGGTGGTGGTGGCTCTCACTTCCCTCAGGAGCAAGTACACCCAGGAATTAGGCACATGCTTCTGAAAAAAACGGTGTTGTCTGGGAGCTGGTTGACAAACAAACCACCTGACCATCATTTCAATCCCCAGTTGCTCTTTCAGTCTCATGGAGTTTCTGGAGAAAACACACCAAGTCCCTCATCTCATGCACAGAGAAGTTGTTGATGGCACCAGGCAGTGTTTTTCATGATGGTTTTGTGTTTATATCTCCTATACTAGTCTTTTACAATGAAATTTATTGGGGTGAATTACACAGGTGTCAGCCCTGGCTGGTGTGGCTCAGTGGGGTGAGCACCGGCCTGTGAAGCAAAGGGTCCCCTGCTCTATTCTTGGTCAGGGTGCACAGCTGGGTCTCAGGCAGAGGGCATGTCAGAGTCAACAAATCTGTGTTTCTCTGGCACATGGATGTTTCCTTCTCTCTCTCCTCTTCCCCCTCTCTAAAAAATGATAAATAAAATCTTAAAAATATTACAGACGTTTCAAGCATGCAATTGTATGATATATCATTTGTATATGGCATTGTATTCACCTTCTCAAGTCAAATCTCTCATCAGCGTGTATTTCACTGTCTCCACCCTCCTCTGTCTCACTCTGACCCCTTACCCCTGGTGACCACCACTGTGTTGTCTGTGTCCAGCCATCCAAACAAGTCCTGGTATTTATCCTTTTAACCAGGTGTTTAAGAAAGATTTGCTGTCTGACCCAAACACCTGCACAGTCAGTGAATGTGGAAAATGAAAGTGAGAAAAATGTCCTACATGAAAGTGGACCAGAGATGGGGCGTGAGCCCAGGTGTGGATCTGAACCTGTGATGTGGGCTGAGTCCCAGGTCACAGGGTTGAGAACAGAGGGGACCAGTCAAGGAAGGTCAGCAGTGCAGTGAGGTGAGATGCCCACAGTCTAACTGTGGAGAAGCCTCTGCAGCACCAGCCCTGCCTCTCCCTGCACGGGAACCATGCCCATACCCTCCACATTCTCAGCAGACTCTTTCCCATTGGTTCCCACAGTTCCCTCCAGAGCTGCTTGAAATCGTCAGACTCTTCTCCAGGCTCCACCTCGCTGACTGGTGGGTTTGTTGTCCCCTGTGTTCAGCTGCTGGCTGCACTGTGGGGTCTTCTCCAACTGTGCCAAGCTTCCCACAGCAGCACCCCGAGGACCACTAGGATCAAGCCAGACACACCCAACCGGATGAGGTTCCCCACTGTGTAGTCTTGGGGTTGATAACCTAAGAATTATGGGTAAAGAGGTCACAGAAGTCAGGACACACTCAGATCAACCCAGTCCTCCTGCATGTCCACCAGGGGCACCTGCATCTCATGGACCCATTTTGATACTCTGAGCACAACCCCATAACTGAGAATCCCCCCTACTCTCTAGTCTTGGAATCTGAGTTGTGTTTCCATCGTCCCAGAGGATCAGCTGCTCCAGAGGAAAAGAAAATCTATAGGATATGAGAGAAGAGATGTAGGATTTTTTAGGTTACTTCTTTTCTCATGTTTAATGTGTCTCTGAAACTAATGGTACCCAACTCAATTCCCTGAGGTGACCATCTCTGGGGTCTGGTCTTGCATTGTTTAGGACAGCCAAGATGCACGTGGGGGACTTTAATTTGTCCAGAATGTCAGGACGTGAAGGAGTGATGGGTGAATGTACATTTTTATTGCTCCACTTCACCTAGGTCCTTGTGTTCCTGACTCGGGAACATAAATTCCCTGTCTCATTCCTTTCTTCTTTCTATCAGTCTTTCTTTTTTAAACAATAAATAATTGACTATGTACAACACAGACATTTTTGATATTGAGAATTACCAAAGTTAACAACCTCTAAGTGCTTATTCAGTTTGTAATCTAATTGGAAGATTGGTAAAAAAGTTGCAAAAAGAGAAATAAGAAAATAATATCTTCAGATGCACACCTGTATGAAAATACAGATATCTATAGATCACAGACAGGCCTTGATGATGTGACAAATGAAGTAACATGCAGTATAGGGAACATTGGGAGAAGGAAGGGGACACTGGCAGGAGGTCTGATGGGAGATGTTTGGAGGATGACCTGAGCCAGCTGACCACTTGGTGCTCATGGAAAAGGACTAGAAACCCTGCTGTCCTCCCACACCCACATAATGACAGTGGTCCCCAAGGAGACAGGTCAAGCTCAGAGTGGGTCATGTTTTTTCTCACACAGGAATTTACTGGCAGCAAAGTTTTAAACTGACTGAGCTTTTTCTAATCCTGGATTGGATTCTGCTCTGAAGATGGGAGAAGCAAGTCCCAGATACAGGTGGGAGTTTGTCACTGGGATTCAGTTCAAGGGGGCTGAGCCACTCCACTTGGGTTTAGACAGTCAGAAGATCTCTATCACCCTGAGCCATAAAGGGGAGGCCTCCCTGACTCCATCTCCTATGTGGGATTTATTCCACAGGAACCGGGACAACTTTGGGGCCTTGAATCAGCAACACACACAGAAGCAGGAGTGGCTCCTGCTCTTTTCTCCCCACCTGAGCTGGGCATCTTCCACTTCATGTATTTCCTCCCCACTGATCACATGGGACTCAGTGACCACCCTGCTGCTTGATACATGAGGCCCCTTCCTAATGTCTCCACCTTTATTCCCAGGACTTTAGGAAACAAGGCCTTCCGGAACTATTTGATGTGTTGAAGTACAAAGTGAGAAATAGCAGAAGCCTGGTGGCATCTGTGTCTCCTCTAGGCTAAGAGGACTCTGCTACCCAACAGACATGAAGTTTGCCTGTGTGGAGGAGGGTCTGCAGACCCCAGCTGCTGCATGACACAGGAACCAGGGGAGGCTGTGTGTGTGGGGGGGGGTGTGCCTGAGCCTTCATGTCTCCTGTAGTCCAACATTTGTTGTCCCACAAATGTTCTCCCTTCACACATTTCAGTCTCCTCCCTCCACACCAGCACTGGATGGACCCTCAGGTGAGGGGAGTCATGGAGAGGGTGGGGAATCCCCATCTTCTCCATCTCTTTATGGGGTGGGATTCCCCCTTTGATGACCTCACTGTTTCACCCTTCTTCCCATCCCAGCCCTCAGCTGTCCTGGAACAGAGTCTGCTCCTTTAAAGCACATGGGGCAGGAATCCCTCACCTGAGATCAGGAGCTCCAGGGGGTCACTGGGCTCTGACAGCTGGAAGGGGGAGGAGCTGTGTGAGCTGTAGCACCTGTAGGTCCCACTGTGGCCTGAGGTCACAGGGCTGATGGTGAAGTTGGCGTGAGAGGGGACAGCTGTGTCTTGCAGATGAAGCTGCTGTGGAGGATCCAGGGACCCCTCCCTGTGCAGGTGGAAGGTATCAGCCCTTTCCTCAGATCGACACTGCAGGGTCACATTTGCTCCCCAGGACACTGAGGGCCCTGGCTGGGCTGAGAGGGAGGGTTTCCTGTACATTCCTGGGGAGAGGAGGGATGTGATATGCAGAGAGTCCCCTCATTAAATACCCTTGACCCTGAGCTGGGGGACTGTGTCCTTCCCCAGGGACACTGTGTGTGACTCCTGTCATCTCTCTGTCCCTCTGTGGGCAACTTTTATCTCCATGCCCATCCCTCCCTCCTCCTCAAAACCTTAGTCCTCTCAGTCTCTACTTCAGGACCTGATTCTGGACCCCATCACCACCATGGTGACCAAGGGCCAGAGCCCTAAGCAGACAGTCAGGACAGGGGCTGCTCAGGGCTCCTCACCTGCAATCAGGATGTCCAGGGGAATGCTGGGGGCCGACCACACATAGGAGAGGTTGTGTCCACTGTAGCACCTGTACCGGCCCCTGTGAGTAAGGTTCAGAGGGCCCAGGGGGAAGTCAGGGCTGTGCTGCCCATGGAGATTCTGGAGGGGTGTGGGCCCCTCATCCTTGGTCAGAGCAAATCTGTCAAAGCCAGGCTCTGAGAGACACTGGAGGGTCAGGCTGTCTCCAGGCAGCAGCAGGGGGCCTGGCTTGGCTGAGAGAGAGGGCTCCCTGTACACACCTGGGGAGAAAGTCATTGTCACTCAGGGGACACACACACCCACCACCCACTGGGGCTGCAGGGAGAGCTCTCACTTGTCCCTCCCTAAGTCTCCTGCTTGTGGTTCTGTTTCCAGTAAACCTCTGTCAGTGATCCCACAACCCCCAGGGCTTTACTAAGCAGAAGGTTTATATCAGAAATTTGGGGCCCAGGAAAGAATTGAAGCCAAGTGTGGGCCACCTCACCTGTGACCTCGAGGTGCAGAGGGACACTGGGCTGTGACCACACATTAGGGTTGTAGCTGGAGGAACCATAGCATCTATAGGTCCCCCCCGGGAGGTGTTCATGGGGCCCACAGGGAAGACAGCCTGCCATCTCCTAGCACTGTAATTCCATTCCGAATTCCTGTGTTGGGGCAGCTCAGCCTCTCCCTCCTTCAGCAGGAGGAAAGTGTCCCATGTGGACTGTGAGCTGCACAATAGGGACACATTCCCTCCTGAGGCCACCACCGGGCCTGGGTCGGCTGAGAGGGAGGGTGCTCTGTCCACTCCTGAGGGAGAAGGAGGATCTGAGTTAAAGAAGATTGTTATCCCACCTTCCCCAGGTGTGAGCTGTGAGGGGTGATGCCCCCTAAAACCACAGTTTGTCCCCTTCATCCTTTGAGGAGGAGCCTGCAGTGGAAAAGAGATACAGTTTCCCCCTTACCTGTCATCACCAGGAGCAGGGGCTCACTCCTCTCAGACAGCTTGCGCCCAGTGCTGTATGCACACTGGTACAGCCCTGTGTACTGTGAGCTCATGGACTGAATGAGGAACCCAGTCTTGTTGCTGGAGGTCTGTGGGATCCTTGTATCCAAGGGTTGAGAGACCCTGTCTTTATACAGAAGGTAGCCATCTGCCTGCAGAGACCCCTGACACCAGATGGTCACAGGGCTCCCATGTCTGACCCTGGGGCCTGGGTCAGCCCAGATAGACGGTTTGGGGGGTACTCCTGGGAAGAAATCAGACTTGCAGTGTCAGGGGGTGTTCTTGTCCCCTCAGTTTCCCCAGTTGTCACTCCATGTCCTAGTGAGATGGGTCACCATCAGCCCAGGCCCACTGTGTGTCCCCCAGCTGCCCAGGGGCAACTTTGTGCTAAACCAGGAGGTTTGGGCAAGAACTCACCTGCCTGGACCTGGTCCCAAGGGCCCTGACACAGCCCTGGAAGAGAATCCCTGTGAGATTGTCCTTCACCCCCACACAGAAGCTCCAGGCCGGGTCTGGGCCCCTGCTGAGCTGGTATCTTCTCTCCTTAGAATTTCTGCCCCCACTGACCCTCCTGAGTCCTAGATCTGGGAGTGCAGAAGACCCCATCCTTCTGTTTTCCCCAGAACTCACCGAGACCCAGAAGAGCAATGAAGGTCAGGGTCATCACACTGTCTGCCAGGGTTCCCAGTGGTACAGATGACATAAAATGTCCCTGAGCCCTGCAGGACAGACAGACACACAGGCTGTACCAAGGTCTGGGCTCTGTGTGACAAGTTGCAGTTTCTTCCTCAGTTGCAACCTTCCCTCCCTGAGGGGTGGTGGAGGAGACAGCAGGTTCTGGCACCTTTCAGGCCAGATCTGAGTCTCAGCAGACCCCAAAGGTGCTGCCTCCACCTCATGTGACGCCCAAGTCCAGAGGGTGAACCCTGTCCAGAGCATGAGGGCAGAGGATGCTGGGCAGGACTCAGGAGCTGCCCAGTTCCTCTTGCATTCTGACTCTGCCTGTTTTACAGCCCATGTAACTGTGGGCAATTCACTTCCTTTTCCTGAGACAATGTAAATGCAAAGTTTCTTCCGGCCTTTCTCCATCCTGGAAAGCGGCCAATATTTACTGAGCAGGTGCCCAGTCCAGCCACAAAATTCATTGGGGAAGGTGACTGATCCCTCCCCTTGACAAATGCAGTGCTGGTTAGTGACATCAGACAGTACAAACGTGTAGGCAATGGATGATGTGGGGGTCATTTTGGGAAGTTTCAGAGAATGAGAAGAATGGAGCACAGAGACTCCATAAGGTGGATGTCATGGAGTGTGAGGACTTGCAGATGAGGGAGGGTCCAGGACACACTAGTGGTCAGCACAGGGGATTGAGAGGACCCTCGACCAGGAAGAGGGTGATTATTCTGAGAGCTGTGAGCCACAGAGTGTGCTGGGCCCTGGGCACATGGGGCCTCTACTCCCTGCAGGGACTCCTGGGTTTGATCTTTCAGATAATGGAACACTTTTCAGTAAAGGAATGTGTGAGCAGGTTGCTGCTTTGAGAAGATGGTGTTCTGTGGGAATGGGCTATAGGAGTGAGGAATGGATGATGAACTGTGATAAAACTCCAGGCCTAATCTCACACCAAGGTAACGAGCTGATCAGTACTCTCTGTGGTTTATGAGAATTTCTGATGATACCTTATACAAATCTCATAACACAAATACATTTGAAGTGGAGTGAAAAGAGGCAGGAACATTTCATTGTCATTATCTCAGTCTAGGAGGTGTGCAGAGAGTCCACTGTGCTCCAGTGGGCTAGGGGATACACATGACAAGCCCAGTGTGGCTGTGACCCAGGTGTGTGAGTCTGGGGAGGGAAGATGGGCGCTGGGAAGGGTCTGCTCTGTAGGGACCAATTGTCTCTGTTTGGGATGGAGAGGTTAGCTCAGCCTGATCTCCAACAACACTGACCATTAGGTTGAGGTGTTTGGATGTCTCCACCATCTGGAAATGCTTTGGGCAGGGAGGGTCCATGACAGGTAAGTTCAGGTGAACCAGAGTAAAACCCTCAGCTGGGAAGGAGTCCTCAGGCAGCCAGCGAGGAGGCTGATGGGGTAACACCCCCACAATGTCCTGGGTCTTCACCTGAGTGTGACTGTGGAGGGGAACTGGGTGGCAGAAAGGTCTCAGGGTGAGAGTTGTGGGTGTGTTCATCGAGTGGGGGAAGAGCTGAGGGTACTTTTGTGCTTCACCTGCGTGGTCTGGGGAGCTGATGGTGCTGTCCCAGGAATGACCATCCCAAGGAGGGCTCCAAGTAGGGGAGAGAATTTCAACATGGTCACCTGACCCACTGCAAGAGCCACCCACTCTCCTAGCAGTGTGGGTGGTTGGTCCCTCCCTCACACTTCCTCTCACTGACTTCCTCATCTCTGTGAGCCGGAGATTGCTCCATCCCTCCATCCCTCCCATCCAGGCCCCTGAGCATGACTGCCTCCTCACTGCCCTGCTCTCTGAGGGGTGACCCTGCATCTGACACTGTTCATTTCATCTCCATAAGCTGAGGAAAAGCACCAGTTCAGACCATTCACAGGTTTTAAGATAAGACAAGCTCAGCTCTCACAGGTGTTGACAATCAGCAGAGCCTGAGACATGAAGAGCCTCCATCTGTGTCATATCTGGGCCTGATTTAGACATTGGTTTGAGCCCTGGCTGGCGTAGCTCAGTGGATTGAGTGTGGGCTGCGAACCAGTGTCGTAGGTTCGATTCCCAGTGAGGGCACATGCGTGGGTGGCAGGCCATGGCCCCCAGCAACCGCACATTGATGTTTCTCTCTCTCTTTCTCTCTCTTTCTCTCTCCCTCCCTTGCCTCTCTAAAAAATAAATAAAATCTTTTAAAAAAGAAGACATTGGCTTGAGAGACTTGTGGGAGGAAGGGCTATCTGGAAGCTGCATACAAATTCCCCAAGCCCTCAGGAGGCATCAGAAGCTACAGGGCATCCTTGGTTGATGGCAGGTGAGCCCAGACTGAGAGGAGGCAGGAAGGACGCTGCTTGTCCTGGATCCTGGACTCAGCACACTCAGGAGTGAGGGTGGGAATCCCACCAGGGGCTGAGCCTGAGCACTGGGCACTGAGGGCATCTCAGACCTGGTGGGAGTCCCGCCTCCCATGAGACTGCTCTGCAGCCTGGAGCCCCTTCTAAGGTAATAAGGATCCATAGGGGTCCATGGCAATTGACTTGCCTTTCTTATTAATATGGTAAAATCACATAACATAAAATTGAGCCTTTTAAAATATAGAATTCACTGGAATGTAGTCAATACACAGGGTTCAAACACAACTTTAATGTTGTTTTAATAAGGAATTTGTGTAATCTTGCCCTCAAATTACACAAAGCTGTCAGTCTCCCATCTCTCCTCCTTGTCAGCCCCTGACAAGCCCACCTGACTCCTGTCTCTGTGGGTTTCCTCCTCCTGGATGCTTCATACAAACGCAGTCACAGAAAACATTATCTTTTCTCTCTGGCTTCTGTTACTTAGCTGCAGAATGTTGACATTCATTCACCCTGTTGCTGTTGTCAGTACTTTGCTGTTTATGGCTTAAAAAGGCTTGCCAGGTTATGAAAAGACCACATTTTGTTTATGTGAATAGGATCCAGCATGAAGGGGTGTGTAGATATAAACCCAAACCAGCCATGTGGGGCAGCCCCTCAGGTCACAGGGATGAGAACAGAGGGACAGTCAAGGGGAGGCAGTGAGGATGAGGAGGGACAGCCCCACAGTGGGATGTAGGAAGTGTCTCCACAGGAACACGGCTCATGTTTCCTGTCCCCAAACCTCGTCTGCCATGTCTGCTCCCCTGGACACATCAGCAGACAGTTTCCAGCCTGTGGTCCAGACTGTCCTTCCCCACCTCCTGGGTCATCAGATGGGCTCCACGGCTCCCCCCTCTCTGAATGGTGCCCTGTCCCCTCTGTGTTCATGTCCTGGCTGTAACCTGGGACATTCTATCGCTGTCCCGAGCATGAAACAGCAGCACCCCTAGGACCACCAGGACCAATTCAGTCATGCCCATGCAGATGAGATTCTCCACTGTGTAGTCTTGGGGTGGGAGCCTGGAAAATGTGGAGACAGTTCAGTATGGTTAGGCCGCACCAATGTCCAGGACTCTGATGTCCCCCCAGGCTCTCCCCTCCCCTTGATGTCAGTGTCCCTGGGACATCTGATCCAGCTCTGGCTCTCAGCTGCCATGACAAGAGTGAGCTGTGCCCAAGAGGATCAGGATCAGATCCTCTCAGGATCAGGATCAGTGAAAAAATGGTCTCAGTTCAGGAACAATTTAGAGCTGCTGTGTGCTCTGGATTCTGTCTGAGGCTGAAGATCCAGAAGCTTATTGCTCTAGAGCTGAGAGATCCCACGTTTTCCACCTGTGGGGGCCCTGGTCCATGGAGGAAGGGTGGTGTTGGGGGCTCCTGAGTGGCAGGCGCACAAAGGGGTGAAAGCCTGGGGCAGCGTCTCCTTCACCCCACTCTCTGGGATCTGCTGTTTAATCATCACCTGGACATTTTCATGTGTTTATTGTTTCATTAATTCATTTTATATGGTGATAAAACCACCATGGCAGATATAGTGACCAGATGAAAAGTATGGGCATGTCTGTGAATATTTGTAGGTATGTTGTAGACACATAAATTTAATATCAATATTAGAGAAAATATAGGGTTTTCAGTTGTGAATTCCTGAAATACAGAGTTATTTATTGTGCTATTAGTATTAATTGTTGTATTACTTTTTGTACAAATAACTTTAAACCTCCTTTTGCCCATACTTGTATATGTACATTTTATGGAGTATGTTATAAAATGTCCTATAAAATGAATCTGTATATATAGTTACACACATATCCACTCTTACACAAATACTAAGTTATATATCATCATCAGTGCCTACATATATTTGTATAGCACCAATATATATTATGTGTGTGTATGTGAAAATAGAGAGAAGAGAGACTGAGAAAGAGACTTGAAATGAACAGGTCATAAGGAGGCAGATCCCCAGAAGGATGGTCCAGTCTGGTCTTCAGTGGGGAATGAAGTCTCCTCTGTGGGATGTGGGGAGGGGGCAGAGGAGAAGGGGAGCTAGGACTTAGGGCCTTGGAACATGGGGTCAGAGGTCAGGTCAGGAATCCAGAAGGGGCAGGCACCGTTTTCTTCTCCATTTGGACAAACTCTGGAAATACTGGCAAGATTTTGTGGATGGACGGCTAATCATGTGATTTTTACCCCAATACACAACTTCCACACACTGCTTATCAACACTGCTAACCAAGGAAGCCTGCAGTTGTGGTTTTTCAAACTTTGAGGAACAGAGAAATTACCCCAAGTTGCAGGATTTTGTAAGTAGCAAAACTAGAAAATTATGGGAATCTGCTTCCCCATCTTGATATAGAAACAAGATGTAACAAAATTATTGATTTATCTAATTCCAAAGATCCACACAAAAATTGCAAATATCAGCTCCTGCAATTCAGAAAATGCACATGGACAATAAATGTTATTCATTCACAATAATATCCAAATGGTTGAAAGCAGGAAGCCTCTGGAATGGGTCTCATGTAGTTATAAATCAGAAAGAAAAGATAATTTTTAGGAGATGCATATCTGTCAGTGAAAACAACAACAACATTCCTGTTAAAACCCTAAGGACATAAAAAAAACATTGAAACAAAAAGGTCGATAGTGCATTCAGTGTAAAATGCAGACATCTTAATGAGTTTGCCTTGAAATAATTTGCGTTATGAATGAAACTTTTTCAGAAATAAAGCTGTGGAACTTTTTACTTGGTAATTTTATCATGAGGGATTTGATGTGAGAAAAATGGGTGTACAGTGTGCAATACGTGAAATGACCTTTCACATGTGGGTATTATAATTTTCTCAGTGTTTCAGAGGAAGCAATTGAAAAACAATAGAAAGGGAGTTTTAGGAATCTATATTGCTTATAAAATAAATATCCCCAAACCAATAGCTTTCCTACCTGTACTTACTACCATTTAGACTGTATAAAGGAATCAAACAGCTTACTCACAAATTACATTATTAGATGTGCAGTTATGAAAGTTGTCTATAAATTTTCTCAGTTTTACAAATATCTATCAAATGCTTCTGAAGTTCACTAAAACCTCATTTAAAATGAGTGTAACATAAAGACTTAATAGTAACAAGAAGTTATTTTCTGCAACAAATGTCTTCCCTATGAAAATAGGAAGAGCATGTAGACATTTGAAGGTTGACTCCATATAATGTAAATTAAACTGTTACTCTGTGTACTGTCACACTGCATGAAAGTTCTCAGAAAAGAGCAGGAACAGACAAGAGCACCCAGAACCATGTAGCAGACAGGAGACCTTCAGTGTAGGTGGGAGCCCCCAGCTCTTCCTGAGCCTGGCACAGCCCCTCCTCACTGTCAGGTGAGCACTGAGTGATGGAGGCTCCAGGTGAGCCCAGGGGCCTGCAGAGCTGGACACCCAGGGAGGGAGTTACTCTCTCAGGAAGAGGGCCCAGTGGGGGGGGGCAGGGTCTCAGACTCTGAGATGAAGATGCAGGAGGTGAGTGGGGGAGGGGATCTGTCCTCTCTGCTCAGTCTAATCACCTTTCTCCTCACTTCTCATACCTCTCACTCCTCCCTCCTGCTCTTTCTCTCTGCTGAGATTCAGAACAGGGGGCTCAGGGGCTGGAAGCCCTGTCTCTTTCCACCTCTCAGGGGCTGTTCCCTTCTGTGGAGCCTCCTGCACTCCTCATTTATTTCTGTCCCTGACTTTCCTAGGGACAGGGCCCTGAGCTGAGTGAGCACAGAGAGAACAGGGCCAGAGGCCTTACCTAAGACAAGGAGCTCCAGGGGTCACTGCGTTCCAACCAGACATCTTGGCTGAGATAGTAATAGTGGTATCTCTCTGCATTGTGCTCTGTCATGTGCGTGATGGGCAACTGACCTTGTTCCCGGGATCCAGTGTCTCCTGTGTGTCCCAGGGAGCTGGGTTTTTCTCTTTATACAGATGGAACTTCTGGACCTGAAGGGAGACCTGACACCAGAGGGTCACATTGCTCCCCCAGGGGATCACAGGGCCTGGCTCAGCCCAGAGGGTGGGTTTGGGGAGGGTCCCTGGAGGGAAACAGAGTCTGGGTCACCAAATATTCTGCATTCCCATTCTCCAGCTCTCATCCCAGTATCCACCCTGACATCCCCCAGCCATTAACACAGAACTTCTGATCTTCATCCCCAGCTGCTTCATGGGAAAGCCCCTAGACCTTTATGTGGAGACAGTCCTGGGACCCCTGGGGACAGACTCACTTGCCTGCACTGGGGTCCTCAGGCCCACGCTCAGCCCTGCAAGAGAGTCCCCGTGAGAGATTTGCCCTGAATCCTGAGCAGAACCCTCCTCCCCAGGAGCCTCCTGTGTCCTGGGGTCCTGACAGAGCAGGGCTTCCCCTCCCCACTCACATCTCACCAAGGCAAAGCAGGGCCGTGAGGATGGGAGGCATGGTGTCTCTTCTCTGAGCCCAGCTGTGCAGAAGGAAGAGACCGCGGAGTCCTCAGGGTAGACAGACTCACAGGGTGTGGTCACTGGGAGGCTGGCTGTCCCTGTCACAGGGATTGTCAAGTCAGCATCCCCTCAGAAAGAGGAACAGTGACTTTCCACATGTCTGGCTCTCATTTCCCCGATAAGGGAAGTTGTAGACCCTGAGCCTCCTGAGATGCCCCTTGCAGGTGAGGTTGGCCAGGACAAGTTCTTCCAGGTCAGAGCCTCCCCCATGGGGCTCCCCTCACCCTCTGCCCAGTCATTGGCCCTTCCATGTGTTCCCCACCTCATGGACAGTGGTCATCCAAGCCCTGAAGATGCTTCAGGAAGATGCTAGAGAGCTCAGCTCAGCAGAGACACAGTCTCTTCCTCACTGTGCAGTTCAGGCAAGTGTCACTGTGACAATGAGCACAAAGGACAGACACAGAGAAATAAGGGAACAAAACACATCCTTTCTTCTGGCCCCAGAGTGTGGTTTTTTTCTCATCCCTGCCACCCTCACCAACTTCTCATTTTTCCTTAGCAACATGTCCACCCCACCTTCCTGGGGACAAGCCTCTGAGTGACCCCTGCCCCCTCAGTGCCCCTTGTTTCCCTGTTCAAGTTTCTTCCTTGTGCTGTGGTCTTCCCTTTAAGCTTCAGGCGACATTGATTGGGACTAGGCTCTGATTTTTACTCTTAACAAATATTTATTGGAATACCCATCACCGAATGCCTGAGTGATCTGTGTGGTAACATCCTGTCTCTGCCTCAGTTTCCTCATCTGGACCATCTTGTCCCAAATCCCAGTTCTCAGTGGGGCTGTGGATCAGTGGTGCTGGTTCATGGGAGGGAGACTTCCATTTCCAGACCAGATGGAGACATGAGTGGCCTGGGACATGAGAGGATCAAGGTGTCCAGGGTCCAGGACAGGATTATAGCACCTGCTCAAGACCTTGTGTGCTCTGAATACCAAGCACAGCTGCTCACAACAGCTCTAATGTATGTAGGCACAGACACATGTGGGAAAGAGAAATGAAAGTTCTCCAAATGGAGAGAGAACCACAGTGGAGAACAGAGACTGAAACTGAGTGACCGTCATGCTCCGGACAGTCCACAGGTCATAGGGATATGATTCGCTGCCTCTGAGTGAAAGGAAAGGGACCCCAGGTCCTCACAGGAAGGGGGTCAGGGAGCAGGTCAAGGCTGGAAGTGTGGTCCCTGCTCTGTGTTTCTGTGCAGGGTCTGGGATATCTCTGCCCACTCACCCAAGTTCATGGTCAGCAGTGAGCAGTCTCCCCTGTGTGTCCTGAAACAGATTGAGTCCAGTATGTCAGCCATGGGTGTCTGTCCCATGTGTGTGTGTGTGAGGCTCCCATGGACCAGCCCTGGTGGGCAGAATACTGAGGAGGTGCTGAGTCTGAGAGAGTGGATGACATGGGGCAGGGGCAGCTGCCACAGGCTCTGGTCAGCCTGACTCCCAGGAGAGCCCCTGAGAAACTGTAGGAGAGCAGGTGTGTGAGGGGAGAGACTCCTACAAGAGTGGGCAGTGGAGAAATCCTAATGGGGACAGACAGTACTATGGACATCATCTACTGATACTGGGGACTGTCACAGGCAACAACGTAAGGAAATATGAAAATAAATTAAGATGATCATGTTTAAATACCTGGAAAATAAGGCAAGATTCAAACTTTGAGCCAGGAATATGAATTATTTTACAAAAGAAAGTTTTGATTAGATTTCTGAGAGCTGAACAACCTAATAGAATGGACACATTAAAATAATTCTTCCCATCAAGGTTGAGACACAGTTGAAAGTCCAATTATGACAGCAGAGTACAATGCTGAGGAAATTTCTAGAATGCACTATAGAGAGACCTGCAGTGGGAAATGAAGGTACTTGGGGACTAGAGTGAGGAGGGCCAATGTCGTATCTATGGTTTCAGAAGGAAAGAAGTGAGCGAGACATTTAGTAACAGCTCCAGAGAACAGTAATTGAACATTTTACAGAGATGAGGAAGACCAGCTAAGTGACAGGGGCATGTATTTAAAAGTGAAATCTGTATTTTGTCCTTGTGGTCAATGAATCAAATGAAGGATGAATTAAAAGGAAAAAATCCTATTTTACATCAAATGGTACACATTAAAATGGTTAACATTGTATTATGTGAATTTCCATTAAAAAAAATCAAGAAGCACTGACCAGGGTCCCAAAGAAAAAGTCCTTACCTTATTTTCTATGAAAAATGTAAATCACTATAATAAGCTCACTGGGGCCAGACTTTTTTATAGCAAAGAGTGACACCAGAAGACAGTGGGGACACTCCTCCAGGAGCAGACTGTTAGTGAAGATTGTGCACTGAGCCCCATCAGCTGTGCCATCCCAGTTTCTGAATCCTCCACTCCTGAGATTCCTGGGATCACTGCTCTGAAGTTGTCTGGAGGTGGTTCTGTGTATGTTACAGGGTGCAGCCAAGAGGGGGGACCCCAAATAGGCATTTGAAATGGGGTTCAGAACTTAAGGTGTCCAGGAGATTTTAAGATGTCTCCACCCCTTCTCCCACAGGTGTGAGTTGGGGGAAGGGGCACACAGAGCAAGAACATGCAGGGCAGCTTTGCAGCTAATCCATGGCGTGGTCATTTAGCATACCTATAGCCTTTGGTTGGTCACTTAGATATGCTAAATAGCTATGGCCATGCTCAAGGCCAGGGGGATGGAAAGGGACCTCCCCCCACCCAAGATGTGACTGGGGGGCAGGTCCCCCGAATTACAGTGCCTGTGTGGGAGCTCGGAGAAGATTGGCTCCATGACATGGGGTCACACCTGCCCAGACCCACGATGGAGACCAGAAAAGCTGGAGAAGACAGCAGATTGAGGGCAAGTGTGCCCCAGTGTAGGAGGAGTCAGAAATGGGGCTGCAGAGGAAGACTGGTGCGGGGATTTAAACCCAGACATGGCAGCCATGAGGGAGAGAACCATGTGGCTGTGGAAGTGCAGAGAAGATCACAGCTATTGAGGGAGAGAGAACCACACGGCCTTGACAGACTGGAGACTCCCGCAGCCCTGCAAGAGAGAATCACCATGCGGCTTTAGCAGAGAACTGCCACTCAGCTTTGGCAGAGTGGCGACCCCCCCCACCCCCACTGCAGCCATTGTGCAGGGGGATAAGCACGCGGTTTTGGCTGAATGGGGACTCCCATGGCCCTGGGAGAGAGGACCATGTGCCTTTGCCAGAGTAGGGACTCCCGCAGCTTTAGAAGGGGGAACCACCACCTGGTTTTAGCAGAGATCCTGGCGACTCAGCTGGGGATGCTGGGAACCCAGGGAGGTCTCCCAGTCGAGATGGAGTACTAACTGGGAATAACCAGAGGACTGCCTGAGCCATGGACTTCTATTTCCTTTCCTGAGATACGGTACTCTGGACTGGGCAAAGGGGGAAGGAAGGAAGGACTGTGTCTGTTTGTGGGTGTTTTAAGGGACTTTGGGATTTTGATAAAGACATTAGGTCACTACTTTAAGTTTGTATAGCATTAAATAAACATTTCCTTTCCTTTTCACAAATCTCTGGCATTGAGAGACGTCTTTCCTCTGGCAGTGGACATGATGGACCTGGGGGCTTTTTTTTTTCAATAATAGTATATCATCCTAGGCCCCCCTTGTTTGTTCTGTAACCTGTATTCCTGTTTCTTTCAAAACTTTCTACTTTGGAAGCAACCCCTGAATCTCCCATGTGGGCTGAAATAAAGGACTTTCCTCAGAGCAACTGCACAGCAAGCCCAAGCCAGGGGCCTTGGCCATTTTTTCTCCATACCTGTGGCCTACATCAGAGAGCCAGCCATGGGCAGCAGAGAGACACGTGTCCCCTGGCAAGCCTGGTCCTGCTGGGTCCTTGCCTTCCAGCCTCCTCTATCCTGGGTCTCACTTGCTCCGCTCACTTGGGGCTACAGGGATCCCCAGCCCAACAAGTAGACAACACTGTCTCTAAGAAATGGGAGCTACCAGGGTCCCCACTCGACCCATAAATGTTTTCTGACTTTCCAGGGAAGTTTAGCCTTTTAAGGAACCACAATGAGGGGAAAACGTACATCAATGCTCTTTGCTTTCAGTGATCTGGAGAGGGTACAGTCCCAAAAGTTGCAGATGGTGAATGATAGTAATTATGTGTGTATTTTGTGACCCATGCATCATGGTATGTGAGCCTCACAACTACTTTGTGGAGTAATACTTACCTCATTTTGTGAAACAGAGGCAGAAACTCTGCCTAAGAAAGGAAATGTGACCTGTCCACATTCAACATACCAACCTGTGACCCTGTTTGTTGGGAACCCCTTGCCTGGTTTCAGAAGCTGTGACCCCCTGTGACTAAAGCTGAGTCAAAAGACCTTGGGACCATAAGCCACTAAGGAGACAAAGCTTATCTTCCTGGTAGGGGCACCTCCTCTGTCCCATGTTACTTCACCCTGCTTGCCTCCAGGCAGTTGACTGGTTAGCCAATGACAAGTAAGATTCCTCAAGGGGGGGCAAACTAAAACAGGCATGGCCACAAAGAGGCCCTCAGGGAAGCACTTGGGGGGCTATAGAAAAAGATCCTTGCCCCTTGGCTTTGACATAGCCTGAGGCCTCATTCTGTCTGCAAGAAGTCTCCTAATCCCTTGGCTGCCTTATTTTCCTTCCCTGATTTAAGCCTGAAACAATGCGAGAGGGCGGTGCAGCCCTGGGCAGGAACTGGCAGTTCCCCGGGCCAATCAAGGGTAAGAAAGACTGCATGAAATCCTGTAGAACCTACTTTGCCAATATCCTCAATTTAAATGGTAAGGGTCCAAGCATGAAATGAGTTTGGCTCCTTGAGTTTTTATGGCCCTTTAGCTATCTGACCCTGACTCAAAATAAGCCCTCAGAGTTCTTTGAATGTTTTCTATTGTTTGATCATTACTGCCTGAAAATGATTGAAGAGCTTTACCTATATGCTCTGTATCCCTATGCAAATTGAACCAAATAAAAGGCCATGGAGGAACAGGCTTCTGGCCCTTCTCCTTTGAGAGATCGGCCACCTTTCCTCCCCAAGCAGATCATGTCTTGGTAGACTTGTTCTCATCTGTGGTGGCAGGGGGCTGGGGTGCCCTGAGGGTTGAGGCCGCCCCCCCCCGCCCCTCACACACAGACACCTCTTAGGTGGGACTGGTGGTTCAAACTCCTAGTCCCCTGCTGTTCCCACCCACGTCTGTCACCTGGAGTCTCAGGCACAGAGAGGTGGCAGAGCTGTGAGAGCTAAAGGTTAATGAGAAGATACATTTAAGCAGCAAGGAGCCTCAGGGGAGACAGGTGTGAGGGCTCCCCTCCTGAAGGGCCTTGAAGACTCTCTGCTGGGCCAGTGGCAGCACAGTCTCTCCTGGACTCACCTGGCTTTTCCTGAGGGCAAGACTCCCATTTGGGTGAACTATGGCCCCTGCTCCTCAGGAAGCTCTAGGCTGTGTCTCATCCTGAGAATGACAGTCTCAGTCATTGTGATCTTTGGTGATGGCAGAGATTCTGATTCTTCCTGATCTTTGGAGTGCTGTGGTCTCTTTTTGTATCTGACGTTGCAGTCACCTCCTGCAACCTTGACCAGCTGCCCTCAGGGGAGAGATGGTTTCTGTTGGTCCTGCCTGTGTTCTGGGACTTCTGGGACCTTGTGTGGATGGAGCAGCTTCGAGCTTCTGGCTCCCTCTTGTGGCAGGATTCTCAAGTTGTAGGTCTGACCCTCATCTTTCAATGTTTCTGGCCAGTTGTAGGTAAACTTTCTATTTTCTTTCTTTCTTTCCTTTTTTTTAAAATGGGTTATGGCTTTATAGACCCAGGCCCCAGCCAACCATGTCTGATGGCCATTGCCAAGGTCCAGATGACCTCAGTTCAGTCTCAGGCCTCTTCCTTGCACTCTTGAGGGGGATGAGAGGCATCTCAGGGTTCTCAGGGGATCCCCGGAAGGCAGCAATGACAACAGGGGTGTTGATGGTGCTCTGGGCGGGCTGCAAGGGGTGCTGGGAGCTGCTGGGGTCCAGTTGAGGGTCCGCTGGGGCTGTTCGGTAAGCTCCCGCCAGGCTGCTGGGCACGGCGCTGGGTGGGCCCAGGGCTCCAGGAGGAGTTACAGGGGAAGCAGAGTGGTGGTGGGCTAGTTTGGACAGGGAATTGCTGCGGGTGAAGCACTTGGAGCAGAGAGGAAAGGGGAAACGCTTCTGTCCCCTGTGTTTTTTGTGGTGGCTGGCAGTTCCTCCCAACCCGGGAACTTGTAAGCACAGCTTGGGGCATTTCAGGCACAGGGCACTAACCGGTTTGGGTCCACAGGCTGACTTGAGGGATGAGGACTAGAAAGAGCTTTGGGCAGTCCAGGAAAGGAGTGCGGTGGCTGTTGGCAATGGTGGTGCAGCCCTAGGACCAGGACCTGGTGCAGCAGCACTGGGGCCAAGAGGGCGGAAGGGGAGGATGGCTCAGTGTCTCCCTTGGACACTGCTGCCCACCTCGCAGGTCGACCAGGATCCTGATGGCCAGCAGGGGTGTCGCTGCACTGGCTTAGGGTCTGGGTGAGACATCCTGAGCCCACCCATGCTTGAGGGCAGGGTGGGGCCGCTCTGGGCAGGCCTTGCCCCAGGGCACTTGCATCCCCCAGAGTCAGCTCTGAGCAGGTCCAGGGGAAGTAATCCCTACAGGTAACCGCAACCCACTGGCCCTGAAGGGTGAGAGGCTGGGACTCAGTAAGGTTGCTGGAGGAGGAGAAAGACACGGGCACTGGGGAGAGGGTGGTGGTTGCTCTCTCTGTCCTCAAGGAGCATTTACACCCAGGAATTAGGCAAATGCCACAAACCCACTGAACCACGCCAGTACCCTGGCCAAACCATTTTTGATATTTATCCATTTATTCAGTTGCTTAAAAAAGATTTTGCATCTGACCAATCTGACCAAATGAGATGCAAAATGAGTGAATATGGACAATAAAAATGAGAAAAATATCCTACATGAAAGTGGACCAAAAATGGAGGGTGAGCCCAGGTTTGGGTCTGAACCTGTGATGTGGGCTGAGCCCCAGGTCACGGGGTTGAGAACAGCCAGGCCAGTCAAGGAAAGTCAGCAGTGCAGTGAGGTGAGACGCCCACAGTCTAACTGTGCAGAAGCCTCTGCAGCAGCAGCCCTGCCTCTCCCTGCAGGGGAACCACGCCCACACCCTCCACATTCTCAGCAGACTCTTTCCCAGGGGCACCCACAGTTCCCTCCAGAGCTTTTGGGATCATCAGACTCTTCTCCAGGCTCTACCTCACAGACTGGTGGGTTTGTTGTCCCCTGTGTTCAGCTGCTGGCTGCATTGTGGGGTCTTCTCTGACTGTGCCAAGCTTCACACAGCAGCCACCTGAGGACCACCAGGATCAAGCCAGACACACCCAAGTGGATGAGGTTGTCCACTGTTTAGTCTTGGGGTTGATCATCTAGGAATTGTGGGTAAAGAGGTCACAGAAGTCAGGACAAACTCAGATCACCCGAGTCCCCCTGCATGTCCACCAGGGCACTTGCATTTCATTGACCGGTTTTGATGCTCAGAGCACACCCCCATAACTGAGAATTTCCCCTACTCTGTACTCTTGGAATCTGAGTTGTTTTCCCATCATCCCAGAGGATCAGTGGCTCTAAAGAAAAAGAAAACCAATAGGATATGAGAGAGGAGATGTAGGATGGCTTAGGTCATCTCTTTAACTCTTTAATGTGTCTCTGAAACTAGTGGTACCCAACTTGATTCCCTGAGGTGACATCTCTGGGGTCTGGTCTTACATTTCTTTGGAAAGCCCAGATGCAGAAGGGAGACTTTAATTTGTCCTGAATGTCAGGACATGAAGGAGTGGATCTACATTTTCATTGTTCCACCTCAGCTAGCTCCTTGTGTCTCTGACTCAGGAACATAATTTCCATGTTATGTTCTTTTCCTCTTTCTTGTTTAAAAAATAAATAATTGGAGTTTTGACCAAGATGAAGGCATAGGTATAAATCCTTCACTTCTTTGCACAACCAAAAGGAGGATTACAACCATCTAAAATCAGTAAGCTACCAGACATGCCAGAAAATCAAATTGCATGGGGCTCCAACAAACAAGGAATTAAAGAAACAGTCAACACCACCAACCAGACTGGCAGGATGGGTGCATGGAGATAACCCACAGCAAGGCAGTGGACCGTGTAGGCGGAGCTGGCTGAATGGGAAACTGAGACTCAGAGCTGACTGTGGACTACGGTGGTGGTTGCTGCAGTGGGGGAAACTCCCATTCTCACATGAGAGTTCCTTGGAGAGAGGGGTCAGAGCCCATCAGGCTAGCTCCATTGTTCCTTCACTGGCCCCTCCCTTACAGGCAGTTCTGCAGTGCAGCACAGAGGGCTACCCTGCCCTGCTGAATACCCAGGGCCCCGCCCCTTACAACCTAATAGGTGCCCCCAGAGAAAGAAATCGGGCAAATAACAAAACAGAGCAAAACTCCAGAAAGAGAGCTATGTGAGGAGGAGATAGTCAAACTATCTGATGGACAGTTTAAAACCCTGGCCATCAAAATGCTCAGAAAATTGAGCTTGGTCAAAAAATGAATTTATATGGTCTGTGTGGGTGAGGATTTGCAGACCCTGACTGGTGCAGGAACCAGGAAACAGGGTAGGCTGTGGGTGTGCTTGCCTCCTCATGTCTCCTGTAGTCCAATAGATGTCCCCCAGATGTTGCCCCTTCACACACTTCAGTCTCCTCCCTGCACACACCAGCACTGGATGGACCCTCAGGTGGGGTGAGGCATCAAGAGGGTGGGACACTCCGTGTCTTCTCCATCACTTAATGGGGTGGGATTCTCCCTATTGATGGCCTCACTGTTTCACCCTTCTTCCCATCCCAGCCCAGAGCTGTCTGGGGACAGAGTCTGCTCCCTCAAAGGACATGAGGTAGGAGTTGCTCAGCTGAGATCACAAACTCCAGAGGGTCACTGGGCTGTGACAGCAGGAAGGGAGTAGGAGCTGTGTGAGCTGTAGCACCTGTAGGTCCCATTGTGGTTCCAGGTCACAGGGCTGATAGTGAAGTTGGCCTGAGAGGGGGCAGCCGTGTCCTGCACACAAAGCTTCTAAGAAGGATCCAGGGACCCCTCCCTGTGCAGGTGAAAGGTATCAGCCCTGACCTCAGATCCACACTGCAGGGTCACATTCACACCCCAGGGCACTGAGGGCCCTGGCTGGGCAGAGTGGGAGGGTTTTCTGTATATTTCTAGGGAGAGGAGGGCTGTGATGTGTAGAGGGTCATCCTTTGTCCATACCCTTGACCCTTAGCTGAGGAACACTGTCCTTGTCCAGGGACACTATCAGTGACCCCTCTCAGCTCCTCTCAGTCCCTATGAGTGGGCATCTTTTTTCTCCATGCCCCTCACCCCCCTTTCTCACTCCCTTCTGTAAACCTCTGTTGTCTCTGACTCTGGTCTAGGGCCCTCACCTGGACCCCCCACCCACCGCCATGGTCATCCTGGGCCAGAGTCTTGAGCAGGCAGTTAGGATAGGGGGCAGGGCTCCTCACCTGCAATCAGGATGTCCAAGGGGGGCACTGGGGAGTGGTCCATACATAGGAGAGGTTGTGTCCACTGTAGCATGTGTACTGGCCCCCATGGGTGAGGTTCACAGGGCCCAGGGGGAAGTAGGGGTTGAGCTGCACATGAAGATGTTGGGGGGGGTATGGGCCCCTGGTCCTTGGTCAGAGTGAATCTGTTAAAGCTGGGCTCCATGTGACACTGGAGGGTCAGACTGTCTCCAGGCAGAAGCAGGGGGCCTGCCTGGGCTGAGAAGGAGAGCTCCCTATACACACTTGGGGAGAAGGTCATTGTTACTCAGGGGACAGACACACCTACCACCCACTGGGGCTCCAGGGAGATCTCTCACATGTCCCTCATTAAGTCTTCTGCCTGTGGTTCTGTCCCCAGTGAACCACTGTCACTTATCCCCAAAACCCCCAGGGCTTAAGAGACAGAAAGTTTAGGTCAGTTATTTGGGGCACAGGAAAGAATTGAGCCCAAGTGTGGGCCACCTCACCTGTGACCTTGAGGTGCAGAGGACCACTGGGCTGTGACCACACATTGGGGTTGGGGCTGGAGGAACCATAACATCTGTAGGTGCCCCCCATGGGAGGAGCTCACTGGTCTCACAGAGAAGACAGCCTGCCAGCTCCCACTGTAGGATCTCTGCTCCAATTTCCTTTGTTTAGGGGAGGCTCAGCCCCTTCTCTCCTTCTGCAGGTGGAAAGTGTCCCATGTGGACTGTGAGCTGCACAAGAGGGACACGTTCCCTCCTGAGGCCACCACTGGGCCTGGGTGGGCTGAGAGGGAGGGTGTGCTGTCCACTTCTTAGGGAGAAGGAGGATCTGAGTTAAAGGGAACCATCACCCCATCTTCCCCAGTAGTGGGCTGTGAGGGGTGAGGCCCCCTAAAGCCACACTCTGTCCCCTTCATCCTCTGAAGAGGAGCCTGCAGTAGGGAGGCCCAGGTTCCCCCTTACCTGTCACCACCAGGAGCAGGGCCTCACTCCTCTCAGACAGCATGTCCCCAGTGGTGCAGGCACACTGGTACAGCCCTGTGTTCTGTGAGTTTATGGACTGAATGAGGAACCCAGTCTTGTTGCTGGAGGCCTGTGGGATCCTCATTTCCATGGGATGAGAGCCCCGTCTCTTTATACAGGATATAGCCACTCCCCTGCAGAGACCCCTGACACGAGATGGTCACAGGACTTCTCTTGCTGACCATAGGGCCTGGGTCAGCCCAGATGGAGGGTTTGGGGAGAACTCCTGGAAAGCAATCAGACTTGCAAGTGCAACGGGTGTTCTTGTCCCCTCAGTTTCCCCAGCTGTCACTCGAAAGGCCCTTCCCACATTGGTGTCCACCGGTCCAGACCCACCGTGTGTCTCCCAGCTGCCCAGGGGCATTATTGTGCTGAAGCAGTAGGTCTCGGGGAGGACTCACCTGCCTAGACCTGGTCCCATGGGCCCTGACACAGCCCTGGAAGAGAGTCCCTGTGAGATTATCTTTCACTCCATCCACCAAAGCTCCAGGCCTGGTCTGGGCCCCTGAGCCACTTTTCCTTCCCCTTGGAGTCCTGTCCCCATTGAACCTCCTGGGTTCTAGACCTGGGAGGGGAGGGGACCCTTTCCTGTCTTTTCTCCCAAAACTCACCAAGACAGAAAAGAGCAATGAAGGTCAGTGTCATGACATGTCTCCCAGGGTCCCCCTGTGGGGCAGATGATGCATGAAGTCCACAGGGCCCAGGTGGATAGACAGACACAGGGTGTGACAAGATCCCAGCTCTGTGAGAAAACTCGGTTTCCTCTGCAGCTGCAATCTGTGTTGCCTGAAGGATGGTCGAGGAGACAGCAGGATCTGGGACCTTTCAGACCAGATCTGAGTCTCACTAGACCCTGCACACACTACCTCCACCTCATGAGACACCCAGGTCCAGATCATGAGGTTAGGGGGCAACAGGCAGCTCCCAGGAGCAGCCCAGTTTCTGTTCCAGTTCTGACTCTGCCTCTTCAGAAACCAGTGTGACCTTGGGCAATTCACTTCCTTTATTTGGAGACAATGTAAATGAGAATTTTTCCTACATCCTTTGTCAGTCCCAGTATCTGGCCCATGTTTCCTGAGCAGGTGCCCAGTCCAGGCATGAGGTTCATTAGGGAAAGTGTCCGATTTCCCATGGACACACCTGTGTTGTTTAGCGACATCAGACAGTGCCATTATTTATGCAATGGATGACATGGGTGTCGTTTTGGTAAGTTTCAGAGAAGGAGAAGAATAGAGCACAGAGACTGTATACAGGTGGATGCCATGGAGTGTGGAGACCTGCAGATGAGGGAGGGACCAGGACACACTAGGGGGTCAGCACAGGGGGTTGAGAGGACCCTCGACCAGGAAGAGGGTGATTATTCTAGGAGCTGTGAGTCACCAGGCTGTGCTGGGCCCTGGACACATGGGGGCCTCTGCTCCCTGCAGGGACTCCTGGGTTTAATCTTTCAGGTAATGGAACACTTTTCAGTAAAGGAAGGTGTGAGCAGTTGCTGCTTTGAGAAGATGACATTCTGTGGGAATGGGCTATAGGAGTGAGGAATGGATGATGAACTGTGATAAAACTCCAGCCCGAATCTAACACTGAGGTGATGAGCTAATCAGTACTCTGTGTGGTTTATGAGAATTTCTCATGAAACCCAACACAAACCCCATAACACAAATACCATTGAAGCTGAGTGAAGAGGTGGAAACGTTTCCTTGTCATTATCTTGGTGTAGGAGTTGTGCAGAGAGTGTGCTCTGTTCCGGTGGACTCAGGGGACACCCATGACAAGCCCAGTGTGGCTGTGACCCAGGTGTGTGAGTCTGGGGGAGGGGAGGTGGGCACTGGGAAGGGTCTGCTTTGTAGGGACCAGTTGTTTCTGATTAGGACAGAGAGGTTAGCTCAGCCTGATCCCCAACAACATGGAGGGTCAGGTGGACCCTACTTGGATGTGCTGGAGTGAGGTGGAGACCCGTGGAAGGGCTTTGTGCAGAGAGGGTCTGTGACAGGTAAGTTCAGGTGCATGGGAGTAAACCCCTCAGCTGGGAGTGAGGGTCCACAGGAGGCCAGAGAGGAGGCTGATGGGGTCACACCCCCCACAATGTCCTGGGTCTTCATGTGGGTGTGACTGTGGAGGGGAACTGGTTCACAGAAATAGGGACTTGGAGTCCGAGGTCTGAGTGTGTTCATCATTTCAGGGGAAGAGAAGGAAGAGAGCGGAGCCTGAGACATGACGAGGCTCCATCTTTGTTATTTTTGGGTCTGATTAAGACACGGGCTTGAGAGACTTGGGGGAAGAAGGGCTACTAGGCAGCCACAAAAATATCCCCCAAGCCCTCATGGGGCATCAGAAGCCAGAGGGCATCCTTGATTGATGGCAGGTGAGCCCAGACTGAGAGGAGACAGGAAGGACGCTGCTTGTCATGGATCCTGGACTCACCACACTGAGGAGTGAGGGTGAGACTTTCACCAGTGGCTGAGCCTGAGCACTGGGAACCTCAGACCTGGTGGGAGTCCCATCTCTCATGAAAATGCCTGGGGATGTGGGGCCACTTGTAAGGCAAAAAAGGATCAGCAGGGGACCATGGCAATTGACTTGCATTTCTTTTTAGTGAGATATGTTCCTGTAACATAGAATGGAGCCTTTTCAAATATAGAATTTGCTAGAATGCAATATTCATAGTGTCTGAACCACAGTTTTATCTTGTTTTAACAAGAAATTTGTCTAACAACACACCCATATATCCCAAAGCTGTCAGTCTCCCATCTCTCCTCCTCATCAGCCCCTGACAAGCCCACCTGACTCCTGTCTCTGTGGGTTTCCTCCTCTTGGATGCTTCATACAAATGCAGTCACAGAAATCATGATATTATCTCTCTGGCTTCTGTCACTTAGCTGCAGAATGTTCAAGTTCACCCACCAGGTGGCAGGGATGAAAATGGTCTCCACCCAGAAATAATTAAGAGCTGTGTGCTCTGCTTTTAGTGGGAGGCACAGAACTCATGAACTTGTTCTTCTAAAGCTGAGAGACACCAGCAACTCAACAGCTGGGGATCCAGGGTGCATGGGGGGTGGGGGTTGTCAGGGGCTCCTCAATGTCCTGTCCATGGAAACCCCCTGGTCCCTCATTTATTACTGTCTCAGACTCTGCAGGGACAGGGCCCTGGGCTGAGGAGCCCCAGAACTAGCTGCTGGAGGGGGAGCAAGCACAGCCTGACTTTCTCTGTCTCTGGTGTTCTCTTTAAAGATATATTGCAGCTGCCTGGGTCATTGTCCAGGCTGCCATCACTTGCCCTGGTTCATAGCCCATCGACAGAATCTCTGTGACCATATTCTCAGAGAACTGACCTGTCACAAGTGCACTTGTTGTGTCTTCAAACAGTTTGATGGGGAAGAAAGTCTGGAAGTCCTGTCTGTTGATGGGAGTTCCCACTAGTTCTCCTGCTTGGTTGCACCAGCAGGTGCAGGATCAGAAGATGCTGTGGTGGATGCTGGAGGCACAGGTGCAGGGGCAGGTGTGGGAGTGGCATCTGAAGCAAGGGTGGGGGTGGGACCTGCCCCACAGCTGGTGCTGTGCAGGAGCAAACTGCTCTGGACCATGGCTGCTGGGCGCTGCCTGTGGCTGGGCAGGGTCCTGGGATGGGCGGGCTCCTCTGACCCACAGAGGAAGGCAGTGGGAGTGGGGGTGTCATTTCTCTTTTGCAGAGGGGCTCCTCCTCCACCCCCAAAACCTGGGCAAAGGGCAGGGCTGACAAACCTGGGAGGCAAGGGTGTGGCGAGGCTGTGGGCAGGCTCAGATCCATGGTGACAGTGTTTGTCCCACGCTCAGTTACAGGCAAAACGTTTTCAAGTTATTATCTTTAAGCATTATTTCCTTTATAAAGCTTTTGAAAGGTGCTTTGATAAATGATACAAAATGTCTTTTATTTCTGAAGAGTATTTCACTATAAATTGGTGCCGTATTTCAACAAAAGTTTTGCATCTGTTGATATTTCTTTTTATTTTTTATTTTTTGCTATTAGTTTTAATGTTTGAATTCTATGGATTGATTTTTTAAAAATATGAAACCAACCCACATTCCTGAAATCAATACCTACCTGGTCGGGATGGATGACACAGTTTATGCTTTGATGTATCTTGGTGATACTTTGTTTAGGACTCTGCACCTGAATTCACGTGAGAGGGCTTCCCTGTGAGGTCCCCTCCTGGTACCTCCCTCGTTTGGTTTTGTCATCAATTTATTTCTGGCCTGATAAAGTCAGCTGGGGCATGTGCCTTTCTTCTCTGTTCTCAGGAGATGATTGTGTAAGGCTGTTGTGTATAGGTTCCTGTCTGTGTGTATGTGTTTCATACATGCATATGTGTTCAGAAGCACTTACTGGTGAAGCTATTCAGACTCTGAGTTCAGTTTGCAGGAAAAATTTTTAATTACAAGGTCAATATAGTTAATACATATGACAGTGCAGAGTTTCACATTTCACCCACATACGAGTGCAGTTGTACGGTCCTTGTGCTGTGGGGTCTGACTTACCCCATGAAGCATGACATGCTCACGATGCCTCTGTGTCACTGCACTGACAGGATTTAATCTCTGTGGCCAAGTGACACTTCATCGCACAGGTTGCCACACCTTCATCTCAGCATGTGTGGGAGGACACTTAAGTGGTTTCTATGTCTTCACTTTTTTTCTTTTCTAAGATGTTCATTCATGGTTGTTAATATTCCATTTTGTAGGGCTGATGTGTAATATTTATATGATCATTCATTGAAAGCATTCTTTCACTTCCGTTTTGGATCTAAATTCACACATTGATTTTTGAGAAGTTAGTTTGTTTGATTCCAAAGTGTAGATATATTACTTATCTGTGATTGCAGAATCAGGGGACTCCCAGAGGGTCCCAGAAGCTGCTGGGGGCCCATGTCAGGTCCCCAGGCTGACTGGGGCCACTAGTGAGTGTCCTTCCCCAGCTCCCGTGGCTTCTGGGGTTCCTGCAGACCCTCTCCCTGGAGTGTGTGATCAGGGTTTTCCCTGGGCTAGTGGAAGGACAGAGCAGCATACACAGAGGGCTCATCTGGGGGGCTTCTCTGATGGGGAGGATGGGGGTGCACTAGTCTTCCATCTGAGGGTCAAAAGGTTTAGCTGGGCATAGGTCACATCCTGGGAGTCTTCAGATGCAGCAGCCTGGAGCAGGGGGAGAGTGAGAGGGGTGAAAGGTGGTTTGGGTTGGGGAAGCCTGGGGTGTGGGGAGGACAGGACCCACCTGACTGTCCATCTGCCTGTTTTCTTCTGCTTGTCTGCCCTTCCTGTCCAGCAATTCCTCTGACAGCAGGGAAGGAGAAAGGGTCATTCCCTGCATCTGCCTTGATGTTGAGAGGGTCACCTGGGCATAGGTCACTCCCTGGGGGTTGTCATGAGTCCTCTTCTGCTGCAGAGAGACAGTGAGACAGAACCAGAGTCTCCTTGACCCCACAGTTGAAACCCTCCAGTCACATGTCCACATGGTGTCAAAGTGACGACTTAAACTTCAGATCAGATGAGGTCATCCTCCTGATGGAGTCTGCAGGGACTCCCTCAGCTTTGGGACTCCTGGTGCTTCCATGGATCTGACTCTTAACCTAACGCTCTGTCTCTTGCTCATTTGGCTCCAGCCACAGGGTCCATCTGGCTGAAGCAGCAGGTCCTGCCTCATGGCCTTTGCACCTGCTGTCTCCTCTGTTCTCCCCTCACCACACACTCCTCCCCCTGCTCTTGCGTTATTCTCCTTCACAACACCTAGCTCTCCAGGATGCCATCTGTGTGTGTTTGCAGGTTTCTCGCTCACCCACAGGTGAGCTTGAGGAGTGTGGGGACAGGCTGCTCAGGCCTACACTGTGGCACCGACATGGAACCGGTAACCGGTGATCTCCCGTCACAGATGCTGGGTGAATGAGTGATGGGACCCTAGGACCTGCAGGAGGTTCCCTCCTTCATGCCTTCTCCTGAGACCTGGGTCTGCACAAGGTCAGACAGAGATTGAGTAGCCAGCAGAGAGGATCACCCAGGAGGGGTCATGAGGACACAGGGAAGGTACAGGAGTGAGTCACAGCAGAATGACCTGGTGCCCTTAAGGAGAGGTCAGTGTGGATGCTGCTGAGATACAGGTGAGGTGGACAGGAAATGACCATTGGAGTAAACTGGGCAAAACGAAGGTCCTTGGTGTCTTGGACAGGAGCAGGGGTCTCACCTGTGGGTCCAGCACCACCCTCTCCCTGGGCTGTGGATCCTTCACAGCAGCATCTGCTGGGGCAGAACAGGGAGTTTCTCCTGTCATGGTCCCTGAGATCTCAGGGCTGCAGTCCTGACAACTCCCAGATGGGTCACTAACCCAGGGGTGAGGTGAGGGGCCTGGTCACCCAGTGTGGTTTTCAGCCTCTCTCACCCCTGACCCCCACAACCTTTCAGGCTGTCCCCTCCCCCATTGCTTCCCAAAATCCTTGTCCCCTATTCCCAGGGCAGCTTTCCCTTCCTCCCACAGAGGGGCTCTTCCTGGGTGTCCACAGCTGGGTTGGATCTGGGGGGAGGAGTAAGGGGAGTTAGGGGTAGAGAAGGTCCTGTGTGGGTGGGGGTCTGGAGTCTTTGGGGCAGGAATTACTTGGTGCACAGGCCCGTCTTTGGGCTCTGGGTCTGTGGCCCCTGCAGGAGGTCAGATATCAGACTTTCCCTGGGCTGGTCAAGAGGGAGAGTCACAGCCCAAGGAGTGTAGGGGCCTTCCCATGTGATTACAGGGGAAAGAAGGAAACTTTAACACACTTGTGCATACATTTCATATTTCAGGAGATTGAAAACTATGAAAAATTACCTTATTTTATGTATATGTACTGACATTAAATGTAATCTTTCCAGAATTTCTGATGTGAGATTCTGGAGAAATCTGTTTTCTCAGATGACCTTCCCCATCTATTTGTTCTTCCTGCAGCAGGTGCTCTGAGCCTGTTTCTCCTGTGACCCAGGTCACCCCATTCCCTACTCACCCGATGTCCTGTCTTTGCTCTGATGCTGGTGTTGGAGGAGGAAGAAGAGGAAGAGGGAGAGGAGGAGGAGGAGGGTCACTGAGACCCCAATCAGCATGTTCAGGGTCCATTGGAGACCTTGGGCTGGAGTGACATCATGAATGAGCCAATGGTTCCATTTAATGAGCACTTACAGTGTGGAAGGCACGTGCTAGCATCTGTCATTCATTTGCTCTAACTTCACAGCCCTTGTGCACCTGGAATGGCTGCCTGACCACCCAGTCCACTGTGTCTCAGAGAGGCTAGCCACATTCCCCAGGCCACCCAGCCTAGCCAGGGCAGGGCTGGGACTGGACCCCATGATGTGGGTTCTCATTGCTGTCCTCATGCTGCTCCAGGTGGACACCAGCACCAAGCTCTGGGCTCCACATCTGTGGGGGTCATCCTGTTCACCTGGAGCTGAACGTCCTTCTTATTACCTGCCCCACAGCACAGCAGGGATACAGGTGGGCAGGCATGGGGTGAACCCTGATGCGTGCTGGGGATGGTGGGGCTGGGCTGGGACTCTGACTTCCTGAGCTCTGTGAGTTCCCTTACATCACCTAATGTCACTGCAGCCTTGTGAGCAGGAGGGGACCAGGGATGGACAGACAGGAACCTGCCATTCAGAGAAGAGAAGGGACCACCTGGCCCCACAGCACGAGCAACAGAGCTGGGACCTGAACTAGGTCTGACTCCAGCCTTTGTTCCCTGCCCTGAGGTGAGTCTGGGAGCTGAAGAAAAGGACCTGGATGTCTCAGGCCCTTGTCCTGCATGTCCCTCCCTGTACAGTGTCACCATCACTGCTACAGAGGGGACAGTCTCCATAACTTCACGTCTTTGGGTGCTTCCCTGTCAGATCTCCCTCCCTGAGGGTCAGAGCCACAACTGAATGATTTGAAAAAAAAAAAAAGAAGCTCTGAGCCACAATTTTCTCATTTTACACTTGGAGACACTGAGGCACAAAGAGGGGAAGAGCCTGTCCAAGTCAGAGCCTCCAGAGGAGCCTGAATTTCCTCAGAACTCAGCCCCTGTCCCCCAGGATACACCCACCACCTCCCCACAGAGACCCTCACTTACCACTCTGTGGTCCTGACTCCGTGGTAGAGAGGGGCAGATCCTCAGACTGTTCTGGAAATTCAGGTTGGGGGTGAGGGGTGGGGGCTGCCTTCTCCCCACTTGAGCCTGGCTACCCCTGTCCTGGGTGGGAATCACAGCATGTCCTTCTGCCAAGACCCTTCCCACCCATCATCTGGCTGCCACACAGCCCTGGAGGGCCCGTGATCCCCCGTGCATCACTGCCAGGCTCGCAGACCCCCAGGGAGACAAGGTTCCAGAACAGGTTGTCTTGTTCTCTCTGGGAGCAAGGCCTCTGCTAGTCCCCATGCTCATCCTGGTCTCTCTGGGTGAGGCCATGGGTGCTACAGAGGGAGTGGGATCAGGATGGGGGCCCCTGGCCTTTCCTCTTTGCTCAGCCCAAGGCCTCTATAGCTTCCCTTGTCCCCAGACCCTGTCTGGGCCCCAGGGATACAGAGGACAATGAGGCAGGGGTGGGGTGGTGCTGGTTTATCCATCCTCCTGGCAGGTAAGAGTCTCCTCATCCTGGTGTTCCTTCGGTGACTCCCTCACTCCATATCTGGCCTAAAGGTCCTGTGGGGACAGAGTCTGAAATGACCATGAGGATGCAGTGGAGGAGCTGGGGATCCTCACCTGAAATCAGGAGCTCCAGGGGGGTCACTGGGCTGTGACAGCTGGAAGAGGGAGGAGCTGTGTGAGCTGCTAGCACCTATAGGTCCCATTGTGGCCCCAGGTCACAGGGCTGATGGTGAAGTTGGCATGAGAGGGGGCAGCCGTGTCCTTCAGATGAAGCTGCTGGGGGAGGATCCAGGGACCCCCTCCCTGTGCAGGTGGAAGGTATCAGCCCTGACCTCAGATCCACACTGCAGGATCACGTTCGCTCCCCAGGGCACTGAGGGCCCTGGCTGTGCTGAGAGAGAGGGTTTCTCGTATATTTCTGGGGAGAGGAGGGCTGTGATGTGCAGAGTCACTGCTACCCCCACACACTTGACTGTGAGCTGATGGGCCATGTCCTTCTGCAGGGCTGCTCACTCCCTCTGTCAGCTCCTCTCAGTCCCTCTGAGTCAGTGCCTTTCATCTTTATGCTTCTCAGTCCCTCCCCTTAGACCTAAGCCCCTCTCAGCCTCTGCTCCAGGACCCTCACCTGGATCCCATCAGCACAGTGGTGACCCTGGGCCAGAGCCCCAAGGAAGACAGTCAGGACAGGGGGCAGGACAGGGCTCCTAACCTGCAATCATGATGTCCAGGGAGGCGCTGAGGGCTGACCACACATAGAAGAGGTTGTGTCTGCTGTAGCACCTGTACTGGCCCCTGTGGGTGAAGTTCACAGGGCCCAGGGGGAAGTCGGGGCTGTTCTGCCCATGGAGACTCTGGGGCAGTGTAGTCCCCTCGTCCTTGGTCAGAGCGAATGTGTCAAAGCCAGGCTGTGAGTGACACTGGAGGGTCAGGCTGTCTCCAGGAAGCAGCAGGGGGCCTGGCTGGGCTGACAGAAAGGGCTCCCTGTACACACCTGGGGAGAAGGTCATTGTCACCCAGGGGACACACACACACTATCCATGGGGGCTGCAGGGAGAGCTTCATTTGTGCTTTTCTAAGTCTCCTCCCTGTGGTTCTCTCCCCAACAAGCCTATGTCACTGACCCCAGTGACCCCAAGGCTTTTAATCACAAGGTTTAGATTAGTTATTTGGGCACAAGAAAGAATAGAAGCCAAGTGTGGGCCACCTCACCTGTGACCTCGAGGTGCAGAGGGGCACTGGGCTGAGACCACACATTGGGGTTGGAGCTGGAGGAACCATAGCATCTGTAGGTCCCCCCATGGGAGGAGCTCATGGGGCCCATAGGGAAGACAGCCTGCCAGCTCCCATCATAGGGTCTCTGCTCAGATTTCCTGTGTTGCAGCGGCTCAGCCCCTCCCTCCTTCAGCAGGTGGAAAGGGCCTGATGTGTCCTTTGAGATACAGAAGAAGGACACTCTCCCTCCTGAGGCCACCACTGGGCCTGCCTGGGCTGAGTGGGAGGGTGCACTGTACTCTCCTGAGGGAGAAGGAAAGATCTGTGTTAAATGTGGGACAATCACTGCACCTTCCCCAGGTGTGGGCTGTGAGGGGTGATGTCTCCCTGCAGCCACACTCTGATCTTCCTTGCCTGTGAGTAGGGAACTCAGTTCCACCCTCTCACCTGTCATCACCAGCAACAGGGGGTCACTCTGCTCAGACCAGTGTCTGGAGCTGGAATATGCACAGTGGTATCTCCCCCACACTGTTGGGGGCTCATGGACTTAATGGGGAACTCGGTCTTGTTGCTGGAAGCCTGTGGGATCCTTGTGTCCAAGTTCTGAGAGCCCCTGTCTTTATACAGATTGTAGTGATCTGCCTGCAGACACTGCTGACACCAGATGGTCACAGGGCTCCCCTTGCTGACCATGGGGCCTGGGTCAGCCCAGATGGAGGGTTTGGGGGGGATTCCTGGAAAGGAATCAGTCCTGCAGTGCCAGGGGGTGTCCTTGTCCCCTCAGTTTCCCCAGCTTTCATTCCAAGACCCCTCCCACACTGGTCACCATCAGCCCAGACCCACTGTGTGTCCCTCAGCTGCCTAGGGACATCACTGTGCTGAAGCAGGAGGTCTGGGGGAGGACTCACCTGCCTGGACCTGGTCCCACGGGCCCTGACACAGCCCTGGAAGAGAGTTCCTGTGAGTTATTTTTCATCCCCCACACACAAGCTCCAGGCCTGTTCTTGGCCCCTGAGCACTGGAGTCACACATGGGTCTGAGTCACTTCTTCTTCCACCAGGATGTCTGTCCACACTGAGCCTCCTCAGTCCCAGGGCCCTTCAGGGAATCGGACCTGGGAGAGAAAGGCACCCCATCCCTCTCTTTTTGCCAAAACTCAGCAAGACCGAGAAGAGTGATGAAGGTCAGGGTCATAACTCTGTCTCCCAGGGTTCCCAGTGGTTCAGATGATGTACAATGTCCACAGCTCAGCAGGACAGACAGACCCACGGGGTGTAGCTCCGTGTGACAAGTCTCAGTTTCCTACTCAGTGGCAATTGGCCCTCCCTGAAAGATAGTGGAGGAGACAGCAGGTTCTGGGACTTTTCAGTAGATTCAGCAGACTGAGTCTCAGCAGGCGCCATATGTACTGCCTCCATGTCATGTCACACTCAAGTCCAGAGGGTAGGTAACACCTCAGCATGAGGGCAGAGGATGCTGGGTAGGATGCAGGAGCAGCCCAATTTTTGTTGCAGTTCTGACTCTGCCTTTTCCAGAACCCAGGTAACCATGGGCATTCATTTTCTTTCCTGAGACAACGTAAATGCAAAGTTTCTTCTGGCCTTTCTCCATTCAGGCATCTGGCTGATATTGACTGAGCAGGTGCCCTGTCCAGCACAGGACCAGCACCGGGGGGTGAGAGAACATCACTATAGACCAGAAAGAGGGTGATTATTCTAAGAGCTGTGAGTCACCAAGGTATTTGGTGCCCTGTTCACATGGGGCCTCTGCTCCCTACAGGCACTATTGGGTTTGTTCTTTAAAGTTACAGAAAAGAACTCAGTAAAAAAAACATGTGAGCAGATGGGTATTTTCAGAAGATACCACTGTGTGGGAATAGAATGTAGTAAGATTTGTGGATAATAAACAGTGATAAAACTCCAACACTATAGGATACCCGTTGATGAGTTAGTCAGAGTTCTAAGTGGTTTGTGAGGATTTGTTATGAAATCTTAAGCAATCCCTAACATAAAAGTGTGCGTAGAGTTGAGTGAGAAGTGCTGGAAGTCTTCTTTGTGTGTCTTGGTCTAGGAGGTGTGCAGTGGAGTCTGCACAGAGCAGACTGGCTCAGAGGGTGCCCATGACAAGCCCAGTGTGGCCATGACCCAGGTGTGTGAGTCTGGGGAGGGGAGGTGGGCACTGGGAAGGGTCTGGTTTGTAGGAAAGACTTGGCTCTGCTGGGGATGGAGAGTTTAGCTCAGCCTGATCTCCAACAACATGGACCATTAGGTGGAGCTCCTTGGGTGTGTTGGGGTGAGGTGGAGACCTGTGGAAAGACTGTGTGCAGGGAGGACCTGTGACAGGTAAGTTCAGGTCCATGGGAGTGAACCCCTCAACTGGGAGTGAGGGTCCACAGGAGGCCAGGCAGAGGATGATGGGTTTGCACCCACTCGATGTCTTGGGTCTTCACCTGAGTATGACTGTGGAGGGGAACTGGGTCACAGAAAGAGGGTCTCAGGGTCAGAGCTGTGGGTGTGTTCATTGGGTGGGGGGAAGAGAGGGAAGAGCTGAGGGCACATCAGCTCTCTGCCTGGGTGGCCTGGGCAGCCAATGGGGCTGTCTGCAGACTGACCACCCACTGAAGGGCAAGAGGCATGGGGAGAGGATTACAACATGGTCACCTGATCCACAGAGAGAGCCACCTGCCCTCCCAGCCATGTGTGTGATTTGGTTTCTGCCTCACACCCCCCCCATCTCAGACTTCCTCATCTCTGTGAGCAGGAGACCTTCTCTCTATCCCTCCCATCCAAGCCCCTGAGCATGTCTGCCTCCTCACTGCCCTGCTCTGTGAGGGGTAACCCTGCATCTGACACTGGCCACTCTGTGTCCATAAGCTGAGCAAAAGTAGCAGTTGAACACTACTCACAGGTTTTAATCTAAGACAAAGGGAAACATTTTTGATGTTCGGCTCAGCCAATCACTTCCACTCTCCTTTTTTCCCTCATTGCAAACAAGGGTGAGAACTCAGCTTTCATGGGTGTTGTGAGGATCAGTAGAGCCTGAGACCTGAACAGGTTCCCTCTGTGTGATTTCTGGGTCCTGATTAAGACACAGGTTTGAGACTTGTGGGAGGAAAGGCTACTTGGAAGCCACATACAAATCCTCTAAGCCCTCAGGGGGCATCAGAAGCTACAAGGCATCCTTGGTTTATTGACACATGAGCCCAGACTGAGAGGAGACAGGAAGGACGCTGCTCATACTGGATCTTGGACTCACCACACTCAGGAGTGAGGGTGGGACTCCCACCAGGGGCTGAGCCTGAGCACTGGGAGCCTCTGACCTGGAGGGAGTCCTGTCTCTCATGAAAATGCCTGGGGATATGGGGTCACTTGTAAGGCAAAAAAGGATCCATTGGGGGGCCATGGCTATTGACTTGCATTTGTTATTAATGCGGTAAAATCACATAACATAGATTTGAGCCTTTTAAAATGTGGAATTCACTGGAATGTAGTAAGTGCACAGTGTCTCAATCACAACTTTTATGTTGTTTTAATAAGGAATTTGCTTAATCCTGCCCCCAAATTACACAAAGCTGTCAGTCTCTCATCTCTCTTCTTCGTCAGTCCCCAACAAGCCCACCTGACTTCTGTCCCTGTGGGTTTCCTCCTCCTGGACGCTTCATACAAACAGAGTTACAGAAAATGTGACCCTTTCTCTCTGGCTTCTGTCACTTAGCTGCAGAATGTTGATGTTCACCCAGCAGGTAGCAAGTGTGAGTATATTGTTTTTATGGCATAAAAAGAGAACTCCAGCCTTGGCTGATGTGGCACAGTGGATTGAGCACAGGCCTGTGAACCAAGGGGTTGCTGGTTCGATTCCCAGTCTAGGGCACATGCCTGGGTTGCAGGCCGGGTCCCCAGTGTGGAGTATGTGAGATGGAAACACACACTGATATTTCTCTCCCTCTTTTGCTCCTTCCTTTCCCCTCTCTCTAGAAATAAATAAATAATTTTTTTAAAAAGAACAGAACTCCAGGGTTATGAAGACACAAGATTTTGTTTATATGAGTGGGATCCAGCATGAAGGGGTGTGTAGATGTGAACCCAAACCCACCATGTGGGGCAGCCCCTCAGGTCACAGGGGTGAGAACAGGACTGTCAAGGGGCGTCAGTGAGGATGAGGAGGGACAGCCCCACAGTGGAAGGCAGGAGATGTCTCCCCAGGAACATGGCTCATGTTTCCTGTCCCCAAACCTCATCTGCCACCTCTGTTCTCCCGGACACATCAGCAGACAGTTTCCCCACCTGTGGTCAAGCTGTCATTCACCACCTCCTGGGTCATCAGGTGGGCTCCATGGCTCCCCCCCACTGTGAACGGTGCCCTGTTCCCTCTGTGCTCACGTCCTGGCTGTAGTGTGGGCCCTCCTCTCAATGTTCAGAGGCTGAAACAGCAGGACCTGAGGTGTTCTGACTTGTTCTGTGATGGGCTGATGCTGTCGGCTGTCCCTGAGGATCATGACATGGGGGTGTGAGTGAGGACCTGGGGAGACTCCAGCTTCCCTCCTGGGGTCTGTGCTCCCCGATGCCCCACTTCTCAGAGTGTAACTTTCACACGGTTTTGTCATGAGCCCTGACTCAACTCTGCCAGCTTCCTGTCTCTTCCTTGGATCATCTCAGCCTTGTTGTCTCTAAACCTGCACAGATTCACTTTCTTTTTTAAAAAATATATTTTATTAATTATGCTATTACAGTTGTTTCATTTTTTCTTCCCTTTATTTCCCTACATCTTGTTGCCCCCCTCCCATCAGCATTACTCCACCTATGTTCATGTCCATGGGTCATACATGTAAGTTTTTTGGCTTCTCCATTTCCCATCCTATTCTTAACCTCCCCCTGTCTATTTTGTACCCACCATTGATGCTTATTCTCTGTATCTTTTCCCTCATTTTTCTTCCTCCTTCTCCCTGCCTACAACCCTCCACGTGATCTCTGTTTCTGTGAATCTGTTACTATTCTAGGTTGAATTTTTAGTCCGTTTTTGGTTTTGTTTTTTTAGGTTCAGTTGTTGATAGTTGTGAGTTTGTTGTCCTTTTACTGTTCATATTTTTGATTATCTTCTTTTTCTTAGATGAAGTCCCTTTAACATTTCATAGAATAAGGGCTTGGTGATGATGAAGTCCTTTAACTTGACCTTATTTGAGAAGCACTTTATCTGCCCTCCCATTAAAATGAAAGCTTTGCTGGACAGAGTAATCTTGGATGTAGGTCCTTGCCTTTCATGACCACAAATACTCCTTTCCACCCCCCTTCTTGCCAGCAGGGTTTCTTTTGAAAAATCAGCTAATTGTCTTATAGGAACTCCTTTGTATATAACTGTCTCTTTTTTCTCTTGCTGCTTTTTAAGATTCTCTCCTTATCTTTAATTTTGGGCAATGAATTATGATGTGCCTTGGAGTGTGCTTCCTTGGGTCCAACTTCTTTGGGACTCTCTGAGCTTCTTAGAGTTCCTGGAAGCCATTTTTTTTACCATATTAGGGAAGTTCTCCTTCAATATTTTTTTCAGATAAATTTTCAATTTATTGCTCTTCCTCTTCTCCTTCTGGCATTCTTATGATTTGGTTGTTGAATCAATTAAAGTTTTCTTGGTAGTTCCTAATCCAGTCCTCATTTTTTTGAAATCTTATTTCATCATTCTCTCCTGGTTGAATGTTTGTTTCTAACTTCTGCTCCAAATCATTGATTTGAATACTGGTTTCCTTCCCATCACTCTTGGCTCCCTGTACATTTTCTTTTATTTCGCTTCGCATAGCCTTCACTTCTTCCTCTATTTTATGACCATACTCAACCATTTCTGTGAGCATGTTGATTACCAGTGTTTTGAACGCTGCATCTGAATAGGTTGGTTACTTCTTCATCACTTAGTCGTATCTTTTCTGGAGCTTTGATCTGTTCTTTCATTTGGGCCTTATTTTTTTTTTTTTGTCTCATTGTGCCTATTATGTAGTAAGGGATGGAGCCTTAGGTATTTGCCTGGACACAGCAATCCATATTGTTATGTTGTGGTGCTGTATGTGGCAGAGGAGTCCAAGAGGGAACTGTGCTCCCAGTGGGCTTTCAATCACTTCCTCTGCTACCCACAAGCAAATTGGACCCTTCTGATGTTCATTCCTAGGTGGGTGGTTTTGTGTATTTCTAGCATCCAATGGGTCTCTCCAGTGAACTCTCCTATGAGGCTGGGAGTTTCTTCTGCTCCCTCTGCCCCCACAGGTTTTTTTCTGTTAGAGGTTTTGAGCCTTTATTTCCCCACACTGGAACCCTGAGTTGTGCTGTCTGTCTCGGTCCCCAGTTGTTCCTCCTAGTTTATTTGCACACAATTGTGGGACTGCTCACTCTGCCAGCTGTCACCTCATTTGGTCTTCCAGCCACTGACTTGGTGCAAGTCCTCTCCACTCCATCTGCCTGTCTCTGCCCCTTCTAGTGGTCTGTATGGATGTTTCTTCTTCAACTCCTTGGTTGTCAGACTTCCACACAGTTTGATTTTCTGGAAGTTCTTGTTATTTTTTGTTTTTAAATTATATTGTCCTTCTTTTGGTTATTCAAGGAGGCAAAGTGTATCCATCTACATCTCCATCTTGGCCAGAAGTCTGCACAGATTCACTTTGGACTAGAGTTTACTGTGCTTCAGAGCTCAGGATTAGTAATAAATGGGCAGGATATGGAAATGGTTAAGTTGGGTGTTCTGGGTTCTGTCTGAGAGGCAGACCCCAAAAGCTCATTCCCCTACAGCTGAGAGATCCACTAAGAAAAAAAAAGCTGATGAACCAGGTTCTATGAATTAGGGGTTGGTGTGTCAGGGCTCCTGAATATCCTTTTCTATGGAGTCCCTTAAATTCCCCCATGTAATACAGTTTCAAACTGAAGGGATAGAGACCTCAGCTGAGTGAGCTCAGAACGAACAGGGTTTGTGTCCCCTGCCCTGAGACCAGGAGCTCCAGGGTTCCCTACAGCTATGGGAAGGTGTGGTGTGACTTGAAGCACCTGTAGGTCTCTCCATGGGCTGAGGTCAAGGGACTCATTAGGAGTTGGGTGAGGTGGGAATGGGCTGACCCCTCCATGGAAAGAAGGAAAGTGGCCCTCGGGCTCTGTGACTGACACAGCAGGGTCATGTTCCCTCCTCAGACCACCGTGGGGCCTGGCTGGACTGAGAGGGATGGTCTGTGAGGGATCCATGACAGAGAAAGGAGGTTCAGGCTGGGCTGGGCTCTGCCTTCCTGAGCTCTGTGAGACCCCTTATGTCACCACAGGCCTGTGAGGAGGAGGGAACCAGGGATGAACAGACATGAACCTGACACTCAGAGGGGAGAAGGGACCCCCCAGCCTAACAGCAGAAGCAGCAGAGCCAGGACCTGGACCAGGCCTGACTCCAGCCCTTGTTCCCTCCTCTGAGCTGAGCACCTGAGCTGAGGGACAGAGCCTGAAACCCCAGACATTGTCTTCTTATCCCTCCCTGTGCACTGTCACTGTCACTGCTACAGAGAGGACAGTCTCCAAAACATAAGGTTCTAGGGGACTTCCCTGTGTGCCCCCCCTTCAAGGATATCAGAGCCACAACTGAAAGAATTAAAAAAAAAGAAGAAGAAGAAGCTCTGAGCCACAATTCTCTCCTTTTATACTTGGAGACACTGAGGCACATAAGAGAAGGGTGTGTCCAAGTCAGAGCCTTCAGAGGTGCCCGAGCTTGCACAGGACTCAGCCCCTATCCCCATGGACACCCCCACCACCTCCTCACAGAGACTCTCACTGTTCTGTTGGCCTGACTCTGTGACTAGGGCTTTTCGATCTTTAGAGCCTTCTGGAAATTCAGGATGGGGGTGAGAGGTGGGTGCTGCCTTCTCCCCATTTTATTTGACTGTGCCTCTGGCAGCCTGGATGCAGCATGTCCCTCTGCCATGCCCACCCCTCCTATCACCTGCCAGCCCCAGAGCCCTGGGGGCCCTGTGGTTCCAGCATCTCTGCTTGACTCCCAGTCCCTGGGACACAAGTACATCCCTGAGTGTCTGGGGGACATGACACCCCTGATGGATGCTCAGAACTTCCTGTGGCTGTTCTGTGCTCTCTCTGAGCAGAGTTCTCAGGGACTCAGCAGCTGTGGGGATGGGTCCTGTGGGTAGAGGGCAGGGTCCTCCAGAGGGTCCTGGGAATGAAGACAGAAGTGGGTGGGGGTCTGGGACTAACCCTGGAGTCAGCATAACCCAGGATCTTCTGCCACATCTCCTCTTTGGCCCCCCTAGACATGCCTCCTGCCCACCTGTCATCTTTGGAACCCACATGAAGGGGAGGAGTGGGCAGGACTGGGAGGGTCTCTGGGGGCAGATCTCTGTTGGGCAACCACCACTCAGAGCCCCTCACTTTCATCCAACTCCAGACATCTCCTGGGGGACAGGACTCTGAGCTGACTGTGCACTCAGAGAGGATGGGGGTCAGGGCCCTTCACCTGAAATGGGGAGCTCCAGGGTGTCTCTGGGCCCTGACCTCACCTGGGGAGAGGTGTTCCTATAACAGCCATAGCACCTGAATGTCCACCCGTGGCTGGGGGTCACAGGACTCACAGTGAACTGGGCCAGGATCTGTCCACTGGGGTGAGGCTGTGAGTTCAGGGTCCAGGAGAGCCTGTCTTCTCCTTCCTTAGTCAGAATGAACCTGTCTAATTCCTCCCATGTGCCACACTGGTGCCTCAGGTTCCTCCTGAGGTCACCACAGGGCTGGGTAGGGCTGAGAGCCTGGGTGTGCTATAGGATCCTAGGAGAGAAGGAGGCAGTGTGTTAAATGGGGCTTATACCTTCCTCACATCCCCCAGGTCTGGGCTGTGAAAGGGAGACACTCTGAGAGCATCTCCCTTCCTGAGGGAAGACCCTGAGGCTGAGACCCCCGGTTGTCCCCTCACCTGTCACCACCAGGTCCAGGAGGTCACTGTGGTCCAAGAAGTCAGAGGGACAACAAAATATTTCTCTGCATTGATGTCTTCCATGAAGAACTTGGCCTGGTTCCCGGGAACCAGAGGTTTCTGTCTGTCCAAGGGTGTATCCACTTCTTCTGCATACATACAACACTCCGGGTCCCCGAACACCAGATCATCACAGGGTTCCCTAAGGGGATCACAGAGCCTGGCTCAGGCCAGATGGTGGGTTTGTGGAGGGTCCCTGGAAGGAATCAGAGGCTGCATTCCCCACTCCCTCATTCCCCCAGCTCAGCCCACATCCCTCCTCTTTTATCAGCTAATCCCTGGACCTCTGTGTCACCTCCTGAGCCCCAGAGGTGAAGTAGGAGGAGGGACAGGGAAATTGGGGAGGACTCACCATTCTGCTCACAGGTTTTCTGGCCTAGTTTCAGCCCTGGAAGAGAGTCCTTGTCAGATTTTCAACAAAATGTCTCAGCTGATTCCCTGCTATTAGGGCCTCATCTGTTCCAGCTGCCTGAGCCCTGAGGTTCCCCATGAACCAGCCTATGAAGCTGCCACATCCTTTCCTGCTGCCCCATCCCCATGTCCACAACTGACAGAGGCAGAGAAGAGCAGGGAGGATGCACATCTGCTCTGAGTGCTCCCGCTCTGCAGGTAGACGAGACCCTAGGTGTTTCTCTGTCCTCCAGGCTCCAATCCTGAGCCTGGAGGACAGAAATGCACAGGATGTGGTGAGTCAGGGGCTGTTTCCACCCTTCCGGGTTCCCACACCTGTGGACCCACAGCAAAGGGACAGCCGCACCCTGGGCCTGGCTCTGGGTTTTTCTATGATGAGGGGTCAGGAGGACATGAGGCACTCAGGAATTTCTCAGTCCAGATCTGGGGTCTCTTCTCACTGCCAGGACCCTCTGCCTGGTGTGTGGTCCTGTCAGAGAGAGTGGGACCCAGGCTCTGGTCCTCCATCCACCCTCCACAGGCTGATGCTAAATAGAACTTGCTACTCGTTGTCTCAGCCTCCCACAAAGAGGATATACTTGTTTACTGATCACCTAGTAAAGCCGAGTGTGTCAGAGCTAGAAATGCATCCATGATCCAAGAGACTGATTTTCTGCATTTTGAGAACTCTTAGTAGAAAATAAGCATCCTAAATCTAAAGTGGAAATACCTTTACTTACAAAGGAGAAATGAGAAAAAATATGAGAACTCCTGGGACCATGAGTAGTCTGTGGTTGAGGAAACAGCTTTTTTTTTTTTTCATCTTCATTGAGGGATATGTTTATTGATTTTGTAGAGAGATGATGGGAGAGACAGTTAGAGAGGCATTGATGAGAGAGAGAAACATTGATCATTTGCCTCCCCTACACATCTGGACTGGGATTGAACTCACAATCCTTTGGTGTATGGGATGACATCCCAAGCAAGTAAGCCACTGGGTAAGCAAGGGCTGAGGGAAGAGCTGTTGAATGAGGTGTAATCCTAGAAGGTGGGACTGAGAATACTCTGGAGAGGAAAGAATATTATAAAGAAATTCATAAACAGAGAGTGTCTGATAGCAGTAAGGGAGGGTGAGGTGGTGGATGGTCATGGGAATGCTCTATGCCACTCAAGGATGTTGGATTAAGTGTGTAAGGGAGAGGAATATACAGGAATGAACTGTTACAGTCACTCTGGGTTATGAATCTCATAGTTGCTGTGTGTTACAGAGGAACTAGAGCAGTGTAATCTGTGTGTTTAATGTATAATGTGAACAGTACTTGAACTCCAATCCTGTGTGTCCAACAATATTAGATGAAAGGCTTCCATGGATTCACCACACAATCCATGCATATTTTTGGCTGTCACAAAAAATGTAGAGAAGAGAAATGAGGAGAAGAAATCTCAGTGTTGCATCTAATCCTGTACTTCTAGCTGGAAACTTGGGAAGGAATATGCTAATTCTATAGAACTCTAAGCAAGCAGAGATGGAGGAGAACAGATGGTCCATAGGAGGTGGTGTGAGTGTGTCTCTGAGTGCAAGTATATATGTGTGGGAGTGTATATGTGTGAGTGTGTGTATGTGTGTGTGTGACTGTGTGTTCACAGAGTAACTGCACCTGTGTGGTTGAGGGAAGCAGCAGTGGGAGCTGAGGATGGAGGGTCACAGGTGGATGATCATGAACAGCTGTGAGTTCAGAATAGTCTAAATTTACCCTAAAGACATTGAGGACCATGGATGGATTTGAGCAGAAATGGACAGATTCTGAAAAAGAGGTGGAGAGACTGATAAGGAGGGTAAACTGCAGAAGAGAGTGTGCACTTAGAGATCAGAATACAGGCAGGTGGTGGATGTGGCCATTGCTGTCGGGTTGTGAAGGATGACCTTCCCTCTCCACTTTGTTGATTGCAGACTCCAAGGAGCCCTCATGACAGAGAGCCAGGAGAAGGGGCAGGGACAAGCCTGGGGTCTGTGCACACACTCTGCTCTCACAGGAGAGCTCAGTGCTCCCTCCAGGCCCTGGAACACAGGTGCTGCATCTCACACTGTTTCCACATGACTCTGTCTCTGTGAGACGTGGTCTCTTTCTCTCTTCTTCTTCTTGGGTTAATTCTTTGCGTTATTTCTGCCTCCTCAGTGCACCTTTGATGCTGGGCATCATTCTTTTATTGAAATTGTTGAGACTTTGAGGATTTGGAAAACAATGGACATTCGTGAGTTCTGTTAGAGGCAGAAAAACACCCCCAACACTTTAAATGTCGGTTGCTTCAATACTACATCCTGAATGGCTGAAGGACCCTTAAGCAGCCTGCTTGCTCTGCTGCTCTCACTTTTCTCACTCATAGCTCACTGATACCAGCACCACCACCACAAGTGTGATCAGAATTCACGCTGCCTGAGATATGGGGCAAAGGAAACCAGGAATTCCGATTTAGAGACATTGGAAGTTTGAGAAACTGAAAAGCAGAGATACCTCATCCAATGGAGCCAAGGAAAGGATCAGACTCAGACCACAGAACAAGGTCACGTAATCAGGACAGAGACCCTCGTAGTGCAGTTGGTGGCTCTTGGTCTTTCTGTCACAGGTGCTGGGCCAGTTGGGGATGACTGTGGAACAAGGTGAACTTCATTCCACAAATGAAATTCACTCCATACACAAAATGGATGCCAGATTCAAGATGGACTGAAGAGTAAACCAATTACTTTTTCTTTAGCAAAATATGTAGGAGATGTCTTTGTTTTTTCTTTGAGAGAAGCTTGTTTAAAAAATATTTTAATTTTTTTTATCCTATTACAGTCATCCCAATTTCCCCCCTTTGCCCTCCTCTGCCCATGCCAGGCCCCCACTCCCACAGTCAATTCCCACACTGTTGTCCATGTCTGCGGGCCATTTCATACATGTTCTTTGACTAGTCCCTTCCCCTTTTCCCCACTATTATCCCTCTCCTCCCCGCTCTTTTCACTGTCAGTCCGTTCCATGATTCCATGCCTGTGGTTATACTTTGTTCATGAGTTTATTTTGCTCATTAGATTCCTCTTATAGGTGAGATCATATGACATTTGTCTTTCACCAACTGGCTTATTTCACCTAATTAGCATACTATTCTCCAGTTCCATCCATGCTGTTGTGAAAGGCAGGAGCTCCTTCTTTCTTTCTGCTGTGTAGTATTCCATTGTGTAAATGTACCACAGTTTTCTGATTCACTCATTTGCTGATCTGCACATGGGTTGTTTTTAGCATTTGGCTCTTGTAAATAGTGTTGCTATGAACATAATGGTGAATAATTTCTTTTGAGTTGGTGAATAGGGATTCTTAGGTCTATTCCCATAGGAAGAGAGGATGGGATGGGCATGGGAAGGGAAAGGAAAAAATTGGGACAGCTGTAATAAAACAACAATAAAACATTGAAACACACACACACACACACACACAGAAACAGAAAAGAGACACGGCTAGGTGGGCTGTAGATGAGGGCTTGGAGCCGTCCACTACCCAGTGCTGAAATCTCCACCACCTCTTGGGATTCACATTTAAATTGGACAGAATCAGGGGAGATGTAGGTGGTCCATGGTTTTGAGGAAAGCCTCTTAGATACACGTGCACACTCCTTTCCAAGGCTGGACTTGGTCTTGGTCAGCACACCCTCTGGACAGTAGATGAGCTGTCCTCACTTGGGGATTCTGTGATGACTTTTGTGGATCTACTTTGCAGTATCAGGTTTGTGCTGTTCTTACATTAGGAAAAAAGGGCCAAGTCTCAGTGGACAATGCTATAGTAGAGCTTTTGATGATTTGTTTTTCAGTTGTTAAGGTGAAGTTCAAGATCAAAATGACAGGATGCGGTGGGCAGTGTCCCCACACCGCCATATGTACTGTGCAAAGTGCCAGTCACACAGGAAGAGGACCAGCTCTGCTCACCCTAAACATAGCAGGTGCTGAGGGACTGACCTGAGCCACATCACTCAGTGCCCCTCGTGTCTAAGCCGTGATGTTTGTCTTTCCTCAACTCTACAGTCAGAGATAGATTTTAACATAGTTTGCTGTCATTTGAAAGTGATAACAACTTAGTTCACAGTATTCAATATTTCTGGGTCAAGCTGATGTAGGAAATGGTTGGGGATATCAACTTATTTATAGGAGAAATATGAAGTCTCTCTCTTCTAATATCTATTAGGTTTTATAACAGATGCATATTTTTATTCTCTTGCCAAACAGAAAGCAAACAGCTTGATTCTGCATTTCTAGAAGAGAAGAAAACCTATGAAGTCTGTTTTTTGTTGTTTTATTGAAATCATGTTTTTACCTATGAGTCAAAACCCATTTTCTTCTATGAGAGAGAGAGGGGGACAGAAAAGGAAAGAGAGAGAGAGAATTTTTTAGTTTGGTAAGTTTGCCACAATAAAATACAGCTAAGTGGGTGGCTTAGGTCAGAAGAAATTAGTTTTATTAGATTCCAGATTAGTTTTATTTATTAGTTTTATTAGATAAATCTAATTAGATTTATTAGATTCCAATTCACATGAATTGATTGACAGATGAATATTATATATACTATAAATATATAATATTAGTAAATATAAATACATTTCACATATAAATAAAGTTATATAATTATATATAAATATGTAATAATATAACAGATATAATTACATTATATATAATTATATAATGAAAATATAAATATACTATAAACATATACATATGATATAAATATAACATCATATATTAAAACTACAATATAAAATATGAATATATAAATATATAATGTGTACAATGCCATGACATGTAAATTATAATATAATATAAATATATAACATATAACGTAATGTTTATTATATTACACACTATTATACAATAAACATAATATAATATATGATTATATTGTGCACTATATATCATATGTTATATACTATATACTGTACTATACATGATATTATATAATACATAGTATTTATATATTATAAACATCATATATTATATTACATATAAATTTCTACATTATTTAAATATTTATATTATATATTATATATTTATATATTCATAATGTATAAAAATATGTTTATATATTTATGTGTGTTATATTTATATATTTATATATTATATATAAGCATGCATGTATATATTTATAATTCATATATTCACATACATTATATATGTTTACATATTATATATAAAACATATTCATGTGTTTACACACTCACATATTTATATATCATATTTATATTTTATATATAAAATATATATTTATATTTTAATTTTTATATTATATAAAAATATATATTTTTTATTTTATTGAATATTTTTATTATATATTATACATAAATATATAATGTTTATATAAGATATATTATATTGTATGTATAAGCACACACAGATAGTAGATAAATGGGGACATATGTAGATACATACTAAACTTTCCAACATTTGCTCTGGTCAGCCCCATTACTTGTCCAGCTTTTTAGGTAAGTTGTTTTTACATAAAGCCTGTGGATAATTTTTTCCAGCTTTACTGATATATAATTGAGAAAAATGTTAGGTGACAATATGTTGAATTGATACATTTAAATATTATAATATGATAACTTCAAAGCTTTAATGGGAGTTGGGGGTACATGGAGTGGGAGGAGGAGGGCAAAGGCGGGAAAATCGGAACAACCATAATAGAATAACAATAAAATATAAAAAAGAGGTATGAGCAAAAATACCTATGAGTCACATAATTATCACTTTTTTGTGATGAGAACATGTAAGATACATTCTCTTAGCAACTTCCGGGTCCATCACACAGTTTGGTTAACTGTACCCACTAGGCTGTACGTGAGGTCCCAGGATGTGCTAATCTCATTACTGAAAGTCGATGCTTTTTGACCAACTTCTCTCCTTTCCCCTCACTCCCTGTGGTCACCACCATTCCACCCTCGGTTTCTACATGTTTGGACTCTTTAAAAAAAAGATTTATTTATTTATTTTTAGAGAGGGAAGGGAGGGAGAAAGAGAGAGAGAGAGAGACATGAATGTGTGGTTGCTGGGGGCCGTGGCTTGCAACCCTGGTATGTGCCCTGACTGGGAATCGAACCTACAATGTTTCGGTTCACAGCCCGAGCCCAATCCACTGAGCTATGCCAGCCAGGGCTCTACATGTTTGGATTCTTTAGATTCCACATATTCATGAGATGATTCAATCTTTCTCTTTATCTGCCCAATGGATCTCACTTAGCATAGTGCCCTAAGGTTCCATCAGTGCTCTCATGAAAGCCTGGATTTCCTTTGCTCTTGTGGCTGATTCACATTGCATTCCATTGACACTTGGACATCCCCAAAAACCACCCATGAGAGCATTCTGAACGTGTTTTACACCAAGGCAACACTCCTCCAAGCTGTCCCTTCACATGCCAGTGGATTGATCCCAAGTAATGAGATTTCTGCAAAAATGAGACTGGTGACACCTGGGGAAGAGAGAAGGAATTGTGGGGTCCAGAGAGCCTGGCAGGTTTATATTCTCCACATGTGTCTCACTTTCCCCACTTATTTAGTGATGGAATATATGTCAAGCCCTGTGAACTGAACTTTTGAGGGTTCAATAACATTCATCTGGTAATGTTGCTATTAGAAATTTTAAAAAATTGTATTAGGAGACGTTGGAGGAGGGCATGAGGTTTTAGATGCATGGACCCAAAGCACCATGGCGGGTGGACCCTCATATCACAGAGCTGAGAGTGAAGAGAGCCATGGCAGGGAGAGAAAATACACATTGAGTGGAGGAAGCATCCTCAGCCCCAGGGCTGAATTAGGGATGGGGCATGGAGCTTGGGGACATCCCCCTGCCATCTCCTTTGATCCACACTCAGACCTGAAAGAGAGTCTGGAACTTCCTGAAGCTGAAGTTCTCTACAAACAAGGCAGTGTAGCCTCCCCAGTCTCTCTTGCTGCCCTATCCCCATATCCCGACAACTGACCAAAGCAGAGAAGAGCAGGGAGGATGGACATCACGCTGTCCACTCTGAGTGCTCCTGTTCTGTAGGTGGGTAAGACACTGGGCCTGAAAGAGATGTATAGGATGTGGTGAGTCAGGGGCTGCTGCCACCCTTCTTGGTTCCCACCCATGTGGACCCACAGCAAGGGGATGGCCCCACCCTGGGCCTAGCTCTGGGTTTTTCCATGATGAGGGTTCAGGGTTCTCTTCACCCTTCAGGAGACACTTGGCACAGATCTGGGGTCTCTTCTCACTGCCAGGATCCTCTGCCTGGTCTCTGCTCCTGCTCAGAGAGGGTGGGACCCAGGCTCTGGTCCTCAGTTCAACTCTGATGGCCTTGTTGTAAGTAGGACAATCACTTACTTTTCTCAGCCCTGCACAAGTGAAATAGAGTTTTAGACTTTGACTAGTCAAGAAACAAATAATTAGTGATCACCTACTTCCTGCCAGGTATTTGTGCCAGACCCAGAAATACATCTGTGATCCAGGAGACCCACTTCCTGTTTTTAAAACTCTGATTAGAAGAATATGGGAAGTCTAAGGCTATTATTTTAGTTAAATTATTTGCAAAGGAGAAATAAGTGAAAATATAAGAATAAGTGGAGACCATGATTAGAACAACTGTGGTTGGGGGTATGGGTGTTTGAAGAGGGAGAAACTAAACAAGTGAATTAGAGAACATTCTAGAGAGGAAGAAACATTCCAGAGAACCCTTGAGACATGGAGATTGTCCAAAAGGGAGGCAGAGAGGTTGAGGTGGTGGTTGGTCATGTGGGTGCTGTCCATCGTGCATGGATGTTGGATCACATCTGTAGGACAAGGGGAGTATGTGAGGAATGGACTGTGATGGACAGATTGTGTTATCAAAGTCCTGTGTGCTCTGTGTCCCAAAAGGACTGGATACATGCAGTATTTGTTAGGAAAAAGGAAATATCAGTATTTGCTGAACTCCAACATTGTGTCTTCAACTATGTTCCATAAATATCTTTCCTGAATATATCACATGATTCTCACATACCCCTAGCGGTCATGAACACATTCAGAGAAGAGAAATAAAATGATGCTAGCCCATTGGTATTTCTCATTCTGTGACTATCTCTGGGGGATTGAAGTGATTACTGGGTCTATATGGCTCTGGAACAGCCTATATGAGAAAAAGAGAGAAGTGTGGAGTGGCAGATTATGTGTGAGTCTGTGTGAGTAGATAGTGTAAACATGTGTATGCATGTGAATGTGCATGTTTGGGTCTGAGCATGTGTGTATGTGAATTTATATGTGTATTTGTGTGTGTAAGTGCATGTGTGTGTGACTGTGTTCCCACAGGTAGCTGCACGTATCTTACTGAGGGAAACAGAAGTGTGAGCTGAGGATGGAGGGTCACATCTGGATGATCATGAATAGTTTTCAGTTCAGCAAGAATTGTCTGGATTTGCTCTGAAGACTGTGAGGACCATGGAAGAATTTTCAGCCAATAATGGACAGATTTTGAAACTAAAGTTAGACTCGTATGTGAATGGTGAACAGGAGAAGGGAGTGAGGACTTAGAGCTGAGAACCCAGGCAGGTGGTGGATGTGACCACTGCCTTGGGGAGGAGAAAGGTGACCTTCCCTCTCTGCCTCATTGACTGCATACCCGATGGAGCCCTCATGACAGAGAGCCAGGGAGAGGGGCAGGGGTGACCCTGGAGTCTGTGCAAACACTCTGCTCCCACAGGAGAGCTCAGTGCTCCCTCCTGGCCCTGGAACACAGGGGCTGCATCTCACACTCTTTCCACCTGACTCTGTGTCTCTGTGAGACATGGGCTCTTTCTCTCTCCCTCTCCTTGAGGTGAACCATTTGGTTCATTTCTGCTTCTTCAGAGCACCTTTGATGTTGGGCATCACTCTCCTCTTCAACCTCTGGAGAGTCTTCAGTATTCAGACAAGATGATATTCATGAGTGTTTTTACTAGAAGGCAGTAAACACACACACACATGCGCATGCATGCTCGCGTGTACACACACACACACACACACACGCGCGCGCGCTTTAAATATCAATTGTTGCAATATCACATCCTGAATGGCTGAAGGACCCTTGAGCCTGCTTCCTCTGTTGCTCTCACTTCCCTTATTTATACCCCAGTGATACTACCTTCCCCCACAAGTGAGGTCAGAATTCACCCTATTTGAGGTATGGGGGGAAGGAAACCAGCCATTTGGATTTACATGAAGATGTTGGAGGTTTCAGAACCTGAAAAGCAGATAAACCTCATCCAGTGAAGGAAGGATCAGACTCAGACCACAGTACAGGGTCACGTGATCACGACAGAGTCCCTCGCAGTGCAGGGAACAGACTGTAGACGTCTGACCACTCGGTGCTGGGCCAGCTGGGGGAGTCTGGGGAACACGACTGACTTCATACCTGCCTCACTCTGTTACAGGGTGCAGCCAAGAGGGGGGACCCCAGATGGGCATTTGAGATGGGGTCCGGAGCTTAAGGTGTCCAGGAGATTTTAAGATGTCTCCATCCCCCCACCCAGGGTGTGGGTTGGGGGAAGGGACAAATGGAGCAGGGCCATTGAGAGCTGTTTTGCATAGCAACAGCCTTGCAGCTACCCTCTGGCATGGTCATTTAACATATCTATAGCCTTTGGCTGGTAGCTTAGATATGTTAAATAGCTGTGATCATCTCTGAGCTGGGGGAATGGAAGTAACTTCCCCACCGAGATGTGATTGGGGGCAGATCCTCCAAGCTACAGCACCTGCATGGGAGCTCTGAGAAGATTGGCTCCAGGACATGGGGCCACACCTGCCCAGACTCATGATGGCAGCCCAGTAAAGCTGGAAGGATATGAATTCTGGCAAGTGAAGCCGAGTGTGGGAGGAGTCAGAAATGAGGCTGCAGAGGAAGATTGGCCGCGGGGATTTAAAAACCCAGACTTGGCGGCCATTGAGAGGAAGGAAAACCGTGCTGCCTTGGGAAGGAGAACCATGCTGCCTTGAGAAGGAGAGCCATGCGCAGCCCTGAGAAGGGGGAGAACCACGTGGCTTTGGCAGAGTGAGGACTCTCCCTTCCCACAGCCCTGAGAGGGAGAACCACGAGGCCTGGACAGAGTGGGGACCCCCACAGCTTTAGAAGGGGAACCACCACCTGGTTTTAGCAGAGATCCCGGCGACTCAGCCGAGGGTGCCGGGAACCCAGGGAGGTCTCCCAGTCGAGATGGAGGACTAACTAAGAACCAGAGGACTGTCTGAGCCATGGACTTCATTTTCCTTTCCTGAGATACGGTACTCTGGACTGGGCAAAGGGGGAAGGAAGGAAGGACTGTGTCTGTGTGGGGGTGTTTTAAGGGACTTTAAGATTTTTGATGAAGACATTAGGTCACTACTTGAAGTCTGTATAGCATTAAATAAACATTTCCTTTCCTTTTCATGAATCTCTGGCATTGAGAGATGTCTTTCCTCGGGTGGCAGACATAAACGGACCCGGGGCCTTCTTTCAATAATAGTATATCGTCCCAGGCCCCCCTTGTCTGTTCTGTAACAACTCCATTAACCTTTCTTCTTTACCTCCAACCCTGCCATGTTAAGCTGCACTTATAGCTAAAACATATATATTGCTCATTAACTATTCTGTCTTTAAAAACATCTTTTTTATTGATTTATATTTAGGGACAGGGGAAGATAGCAAGAAAGAGAGAGAGAGAAACATCAATGTGTGGTTGTCTCTCATGTGCCCCACCCTCACCACTGGGGACCTGGCCCACAACCCAGGCACATGACCTGACTGGGAATCAAACCAGAGACCCTTTAGTTTAAAGGGACTGAGTACTGACTCAGTCCACTGAGCCTCACCAGCCAGGGCCTTTTCTTAAAAACTTACTGAAGCTAAGGCCTTCCAATCTGTTTGCAGCCTGCCAGACACCTGCCCAGGGGCCAGGTATCCTGGAGGTGAGAGGAGGGAAGACATGGTTTTGTGAGGGGCATCCCACCCACCTAGGCCCAGCCTGTTCTCTAAAGGAATGAAGCTGCAGGGGGGTTCCTGCAGTGGAGCCAGGCAGAGGTCGAACCAGGTCACCCCAGTCATATTTTTACCACGTGTCACTGTGTTTTTAAGGCATTGTATGGCGTCCATTCGTATGGGGTCCATTGTATGGGATCCTGATGCCAGGATCTGGGTCAGAGAACGGGGTGACAGTGTCTCACAGTAAAGACCATTTTCTAGGTTTGGTGTCTTAAAGCATCAGCTCAGGGTCTCCCTACCCACACGGTCCCCGGACAGAGAGCCATGCTCTCCCACGACCATCTGCCTGGTTGTGCTTGAACTCACACCCTGATTCCACACACACCCATGCTCACAATCACAGACAGAAACCCAGACGCACTCACCTCCACCCCCAAGCCTGCACCCATGTCCAGGAAACAGCAAGCTCGCCTTTTCTGTGGTATGAACGTTAGAATAACAACAGCGGGGTTTGTGGACAGTTGTCTCTGTGGGCTTTCCTGTGTGAGTGTGCAGAGAGCAAACCACAGTGACCTTATAAGGGACACTGCCATTTTTGAAAGTGTCACTCGTCATTGAGAAGGTACTGGAGTGTGCACTGTCAGGGACAGTAAGTTTCCATAATTGCCTGTGACGATGAAATTACTCAAGCCCCAGAATTGTGTGCACTTTTCCTTAAGTTTCATACAACACACGGTTGAGCAGGGCCTGTCACCCAAGCTGGGATGAGTTTCCAGGTCACAGGGTGCTGGGTCCTAAGCTCAGGGCTCTGGTCAGCCCCCAAACACAAGCTGTGCTGTTCCTGGACAGGATGCACTTGGTGGGTTTGTTCAAATGCTCTTTTACAACAAAGGAAGGGAAAAGAAATGATGTTAAGATTACCCACATCTTCCAAAAAACAGTTACAGATTGATGCGTGGGTCACTCGCCAGCAGTGACCACAGAACGCTGCAGATGGCTCGACGATAAACATGCGAGAGAAAAAAAAACATGCAGAGACAAACTAGTTTCTGTGGAGAAGTAGGGACGAAATGGCCACCCCCCTTCTAGTGGGGAGCGCGCCGATTTACCATCCATACCTGCTTTTATTGGGCTCATTTTGCATAATAATTCAGGTAAAGTACAATACTCATTAGGGGGAAGTAAGGAACCATAGAAAACAAGGAACTCTGCCGGTCTATTTTTGAGTTGGTGTCAAAGAGCTGTAAGACTTTGAGGAACAAATTAACTTCCTCCTTGGACCCCTTTCATTCAACTGAGAGCATTCTAAACAAAGAAGGTTTCACAGTAATTTACATATTCTTTCTTAGGCCTGATCACCCAGGGAATCCACCCTTTTCAGCACAGAGCTGCACCACCCTGTCATTGTTTCAGGCTTAGGTGGAGCACGGAAACCAAGGCAACCAAGAGATAAGGATATTTTCTCCCAGACGATGGAGAACTCAGTCTATGTCAAAGCTGAGGAGCGAGGGTCCATCACCCCCTTTTTGCTGCAGTCCCCCCAAGTCCTTCTTTTGGGGGGGGCCTCCCAAAGTGATCGTGCTTGTCTTAGGTCGTTCCCCCCTTGGGGAATCTTACCCATCTTTGGCTAACCGGCCAAGCTTTTTGGGGTTCAGTTATGAATAAAGCAGCAGAAGCAGCATTCCTGCCAGGGAGATAAGCTTTTGTCTCCTTGCTGGCTTACAGTTCCAAAGGCATTCCCTTAGCCTTAGCCTAGGTGGGGGTTTCAGATTCTGATACCAGTCAGAGCGGTTCCCAACAACAGATCCCAAATACCTTTTCTAGAAAACAGGCAAATAAACCAACAAAAAGGTGAAATGGGGTCAAAGTAAAGTAGCATCATGACTTAGAAGAGATGGGTGGAGGGGTCAGCAAGACTCTGTCTCTGGGCAGCTGGTAATAATTTGCCCTTGTCAGTGTGGTCTGCTCCCCATGGACAGTGTGAAAGCATTTTCTTTCTTCAGACTTTTGAGGCATCTGGTTACCCTGCTCTGGGGGGAGTCACTCAGAACTTCCCTTTCACTCCCAGTCAGTCCTGAAGCCGACAGGTGAGCCTGCTCTTCACTGGACTTTGGAGCCAGATTTCAAATGACATAGAAACACTGTTCTGCCTAAATATGTCTTCCAGGCTGAGCTCCGTATTTGGGGCTTCCTCTTCCTATGGATTATCCTCCGTCAACACAGTTGTTTTGTATTTAGCATGGCAGACTGTGAGCCCTTACTTGTGTCCAGGGAAAGGAGAACATTCACACTGCTTGTGGATCCCCTCACCTCAGGGCTAAGGTGCTGCATGGAGGTTAATTTTGTACCTTTACTGCAGCCTGTGGGGGGAGCCACGGTGGTCACTATAGGGATTCAGCAAAGCTCACAGCACAAGACATCCCTGGGGGGGGACTTCTGGCCAAGATGGAGGCATAGGTAGATACACTTTGCCTCCTCCAACAACCAAAAGAAGGACAACAACGAGTTTAAAAACAACAACAACAAAAATAAACAGAACTTCCAGAAAGTCAAACTGTATGGAAGTCCAAAAACCAAGAAGTTCAAAAAGAAACATTCATCCAGACCTCTAGGAGGGGCAGAGATGGGAAGCTGGGGCAGAGAGGACTCACAGCAAGGTGGTGGCTAGAGAACTGAATCAGGCAGCAGCTGGTGGACCAGGTGAGGTCACCAGCGGCTTGTGGAGTGGGCAGTCCCACATGTGCATGCAGATAAACCAGGAGAAACAACTGGGGAGTGAGACAGACCACACAACCCAATGCTCCAGTGTAGGAAGAGAGAGCCTCAAAACCTCAGAAGAAACTCTCAGCCTCACAGGATAGTCTGTGGGAGAGACTCACAGGGTCCTAGAATGTACACAAAACCACCTGCCTGGGAATCAGGACCAGAAGGGCTCAACTTGATTGTGGGTAGCAGAGGAAGTGACTGAAAGCCCATTGAGAGCTGAGCAAACAGCATTGTTCCCTCTCAGACACCTCTGCAACAAACAATACCACAATATGGCCATGTAGGTTGTCCTGCCCTGGCGAATACCTAAGTTTCTGCCCCTTACTACATAACACTTGTGCTAAGACAAGAAAATATGGTCCAAGTGAAAAAACAGATTGAAGTTCCAGAAAAAGTTTGGGGGTCCAAGAACATGGACAGAGAGGTTCCCTCAATGGCTACCCTTGGAAAAGATTGTTGTCTCAGGTTTGCTTAAAACTTCTGCTCGGGGGACAAGCCATGGACCTGACAGGAGCTTGGCCACTTCAAAGACCTCCTCGTTCGATTGGGTGGTGTTGGGGATGGGGGGGTGGGGGGCTGTGGACTCTGAGAGGAAAATGCTTGGTGTGTCCTTTGGTTGGAACGTGCTGGAGGCACCATGGTCTTGATGACCTTTGTTCTCGTCAGGGTCCCACAAACCCCCTGAGTGGACCCATCACAAGGGTGCACAGGCAGAGCTGTGCCAGGATCACAGAGTCCCAAGAATTGTCCTGCTGCTGCTTTGTGAAGCTCATGGTCCAGCATGATGGAGCATGGAGAGCCAGCAATTAGAAGTAGCTTGTTGGTCATGTGAGTGTGGTGGCACAGAGCCTCTGGGGACAAGAGTAACTAAGACCATGAGGAAGAGATGCTGCAGTGAAAGTAATGTCTGTACCGAAATGCTGTAGAAATCTAGGAATGTGTCCAGTGGAGGAACAGCACATTCCAACTTCAAGAGCTGAGCAGGATTTTTTATTGTATGCAGCACTCTGGGTTGTTTCTGTAAATGCTGATTCAATTAGAAAGTAAAGGAATAAAGGGTTAAGACAGGGAGATCTACAGAAGCCAACATTCACAGGTGCACTGTGTGCTAAGAACAGATGTTTGGATTTTCTCCAGAAGATAGTAGTTGCAAAAAAAAAATGCACAAACAGCAGGTGGGAGTCTCAGAATTTGTGGGACACTATACATGGCAGAAATTTTTATGAATTTGAGACATGATAAGACATCCCAGGACATTCAGCTTGTTGCTCACATGTCACTAGAGATGGTCATCTCATAACAGAAGTTAAATATGACCATTTCCTGCAGGTCTCTTGCATCAGACTGAGACCCACAAGAATGTGGACTCTTCCTTTCTGGGCATCATGAGTCTACAACAGCTATCACATGCTGCAAAGATGACCACTCCTGTAGTTGCTCTGTGGTATATGACATTCCTAAGTGACATGAATGTGCAGTTGCTGAGAACTTGGGTTCAGGCTAGTGTCGCTGTGGAACTAAGGTTAGAATTTTATTTAATCTGGGTGTTTCCAAAGAAATGAAACATTAATTTGAAAGGATATATGCATCCCCCATGTTCACTGCAGCATTATTTATAAGAGCTAAGATATGGAAGCAACCCAGGTGCTCATCAATAGATGAATAGATAAAGAAGTGGTACATATATACAGTGGAATATTACTCAGGCTAAAAAAGAATAAATTCTGGCCCTTTGGGACAACATGAATGGTCATAGACTCATTGTGCCAAGTGAAATAATTCAGACAGAGAAAGAAAAATGACATATTATTTAACCAGAATTTTTTTCTTTTTCCACAGCTTTTTGAGGAATAATAACAGGAATTGTGTATATTTAAAGTGTACATCTTGGTGTTTTGGTATATATGTACACTCTGAAAAGAGCACCACACTTGAAATAGTAACATATACGTCACCTCTCACAGTTTCCATTTTTTTTGTGTGTGTGTGGAGAACACACAAAATTTCCAGTGTATAATTCATTATTTTGAACTATGACCAACACTCTGTACATTAGGTCTCCAGAATGTATTTATCATACAACAGAAAGTTTACATGTATTGACCAATATTTTCTTCTCCCAATCCCCAGCCTCTGGTAATCACCACTCTCCCCTATTTTACTTGAGTTCAGATCTCTAAAATATTTATTGTACATATAAGGGAAATCATGCAGGATTTACCTCACTGTGTCTTGCTCATGTCACTCAGCAAATGCCCTCCTGGTGCATCCGTGTTTTCTCAAATGGCAGCACTTTCTGCTTTTTATGGCTGAAGAGTATTCTATTGTGCATCTATATACCACAGCTGCCTTATCCATCATCCACTGGTGGAAAAGTGAGGTGGTTTCCATGTCTCTGCTGTGGTGAATAACCCTGCAGTGAACCTGGAAGTGCAGATATCTCTTTGTGATCCTGGCTTCATGTCCTCTGAATAGAAACTCACAGTGAAAGTGCTGGATCCTATAAAAGTTCTAAGCTGTGCACATCGATAGTTACAGAGTAGTCTTGGGGATGTCAAGTCCAGCCTAGGGAACAGAGTTGCCAAAGAACATAGATGCATAACCCATGGACATGGACAACAGTGTGGGGACTGCCTGAGGGACTTGGGGGTTGCTGGGTGGGGGGGGCAAAGGGAAAAACTTCGGACAACTGTAATAGCACAAACAATAACATATAATTAAATGAAGAAAGTTCTATTTTCAATTTTTGAGGAACTCAGCACCAGCTGCAGGGTCTGTCGGTGGGCTGGCTGTTGAAACCCACACATCACTTACCCTGAACCCTCCCCATTTTCTTGTTCTCACCTGCCCCCAGAGGATCCAGCTTGCAGACCCCTCAGCCAGACAGAGGCTGGCCCTTGGGCAGTGATAGAAAGGCTGTGGGGAGGAGGCTTCCGTCCTCCCCGCCCCCCACAGGAGAAAATGCAGGTGGAGGGAGTTTCCCTGTGCAGAGACCCACAGGTGGGAGGGCCGATGGGGGTACAGTGAAGGTGTTCTTCTCACCCTTTTCAACATGATTGTTCTTGAGTTTTTTACTCCATGGGGATGCTGGTGCTGGGACTTCACACCTTCACCTCAGAGTGTGAATGTAGTTTTGTGTCCATGGATGGTGGTTAAATTGTGGCTTCTGTGGGTGAGCAGAGCCAAGACTTCTTATCTCTCCCCCATCTTGCTGACATTGGTCACTGGCATTTTCATGGTCATTCTCCTAATGACTGACCATGGGGGAGCATGTTTTCCTGAGCTCATTTTTTTCATTTACAGAGCTTGTCTTCTTTGCAGAATATCTTTTTAGTGGAAATGCCTACTCAAGTACTTTGACCACTTTTATGAATTGGATTTTTTTTTCTTTTGTGTGTGTGTGTGTTTGAGTTATAAGTATGCTTTAGAAGCTCTGGGCCAGATCATTATCAGATATAATTTGTAAATATTTTCTTCAGTTTTGTATGTCATTTTTTTTCTCATTCACTTGATAGTGTTCTTTGATTCACATACATTATTATTTTGATAAAATCTAACTTTTTTTTTGTTTATTGTGCGTTTGGTGTCATTTCTAAGACAATGTAAGTAATCCCACACTCATGATGGTTTACCCATTTGATCCTAAGTTTTGTAATGCTAGCTGTTATGCTGATCCATTTTGGGTCATTTTGGTGTGGGGTGTGTAGTATCCATCTTCATTCTTTTGCATTTTTTTGTACATTCATTTATCCAACACCATTTGTCAACCACTATGGGTCTTATTGACACTGAGTCTGTTTTTCAAAGTCAGGCATCCAGGAAGTTTCCATCTGGAATGGAATGAAGTCAAGCCTGACCTCAACGTCTGGCATCTCCTGCCCACTGCTGCCTTCCCCTGAGTCCTCCTTAGTGGGGTCCAGGAGGAGATGAGGAATCCTGAGTACTGTTCAGTCTGCAGTCAAAACCTGTGTGATCCCAAAAGAGTGCCTGATGGAGCTAAACCCCATTCTGTGAAATAACCCACACCTCCACATTGGTGACCTACAAACATCCAGATGGGTAGAGCAACGTGGGATCAGAAGCTGCTGTGGACATTTAACATGGTCAGTTGCATGTCAGGTGGTGATGCACAGGGTGTCTTCTGAGATCCAGTGTCTGCTTAAAGCAGGGACTCCTCATTTGGTTGGACTTAGTGCAGCTGGTAGGGCAGGTGCTGATCATGTTTGGAGGCAATCATATTGCCAGCATGACACGTTTTCTCTAACACATCAACAGCCATTTTTAGGAAGTGCACTGCCTAGGTTAGCCCATGGACTTTACCATCCTACTTCATGACAGCTCACTAAATTGTGTGAAGATATAGAGAAGTCACCAAATAGAAAGATAGTGTTTCCTATAATGACAACAGGACTTAGGAGTCACCTATTGAAAGTCACAAAGAACATTTGAAAAACCTTCAACATTGCACTGTGTTTAACTTCTAAACAGATCATAAGGGATCCATCCCTACTTTTGTTCATAGGGCTTTCCTTAGGTGTCTCTGCCTGAGTGACAAATGGTATCTCTTTCTGAAGGTTGCATAATGGAACGGCCCTGCCTCCCTTCTTTTGAGAATCCTCTTTCATCAACTCACCAGCATGTTTGAAGATTGACATGCATTATTTTGGTGATTTAATTTGTGCTTTTGCACTGCCATGCAGTAGGTCATGGTGAACAAATACCACCCATTTTTCTTTTTTATTCATGGGGTTTTGTGACATGTGCTTGCTTTATGAGGGTCACACTGGTCCACGTTCTTGTGAGTGTAACTGGTGCCTGCATATACAGCTTCTCCAGCATGTGTATGTTATGGTCAGAACTCTGTGTCTCCTCCTTTTACTTAGATAATTCCAATGTACTCCCCAAACAGTTGAAGTAATTTTTATCTCCACCACAAGTATACTTGAATTCTGAGCCCATTTGTTTTCATATTGTTGTTTTTTTTAATTCTTCTGTGAATATCTGGGATTCTGTTGTCACAATTTCACTGACACTGTGCCCTCACACTGCAGTAGGAATGATCATCATCTCTATAATATTATGAAATGCAGGTCAACAGAGAGCGTGTGGGGAGGTGTGGGGCAGATAGCTCTTACTCGGTGGTGATGATGACTCTGCCGTCTCCCAACTCTGCACTCAGTGAAGTCACATTGGCATTTTGAGTTGGTCATGAAGGGATAATTTACACCACAGTAACTGTCAAACATGACCAGTCAGAACTCTCTAAACGTGTGTTTTCAGAGAGGCACACTGCCAGGCTGTCCCTTCAAGGGATGACATTTCTGGGGAAACGACACACAGGGCATCTCATGGAGATGGGAAGGACTTTGGGAACAGAAAGGGTGGTGGCATTGGTTTGAATCTATCTGACATAGTTCATTTAATCAGTTATTGAGTCCATGTTAACCCTGTGAACTGATGAGATATAGATTCAATAATGCTTATCTGGTAATGTGATTAGAAATAAAGAACATTTTATTACAGAACAGTGGAAGAGAGCATGAGGTTTTTGATGTGTGTACTCAATACAATCATGTGGGAGGACACTCATGTGAGAAAACAAGGGGGGTCATTACAGACAGTCGGCAAAGATAAAGAGAGAAAAGAGACATTTAATGGAGGAGGAGCCCTGTACAGGGAGCACTCAGACACTCCCTGCACCCAAAACTTGTTCTCTCCCCTGGACACATAGCAGACAGTTTCCCCACCTGTGGTCCAGACTGTCCTTCACCAACTTGTGGGTCATCAGATGGGCTCCACAGCTCCCCAACTCTGAACAATACCCTGTCCCCTCTGTGCTCACGTCCTGGCTGCAGTGTGGGTCCTTTTCTTGCTGTTCTGAGCCTGAAGTAGCAGCTCCCTTAGGACCACCAGGACCAATACAGCCACGCCCATTTGGACAGAGTCTTCATTGTGCAGTCTTGGGAGTAGAAGGTTAGGAAATGTGGGCAAAAAAGTCACAGAGGTGAGAGGAGACCAAAGACACCCTAGGGCCTTGATTGTCCACACAAGACACCTGCCTCCATCTGGCAGGACCTGACCCTCTGTACCCAGCACCATAACTGAGAGTTTCTCCCACTCCCGACTCCTGGGGTCTGACTTGTTTTGTGATGGGCTGATGCTGTTGGCTGTCCCTGAGAATCATGAAATGAGGGTGTGAGTGAGGACTTGGGGAGACATGAGCCTCCCTCCTGGGGTCTGTGCTCCCCGATGCCCCCATTTCTCAGACTATAACTTTCACAGTCATGTCATGAGCCTGGACTGTACTCTGCCAGGTCCCTGCCTCCTCCTTGGATCATCTCAGCCTGCTGGCATCTCTGGATTCAGAGCTTGTTCTGAGTAACTTTGATAGGAGCTGTACCCAAGAGTTCAGGATGAGGGATGAAAGTGGTCTCCATCCAGAAATAAGTAAGAGCTGTGTGTTCTGCATTTAGTGGGAGGCACAGAACTCATGAGCTTATTCCCCTACCACTGAGAGATCTCACTAGCCCAACAGCTGGGGACCCAGGGTGCATGGGGGAGGTGCTGGTGTCAGGGGCTCCTGAGTGTCCTGTCTGTGTAAAACCCCCTGGGTCCTCTCATTTATTACTGCCTCAGACTCTGCAGGGACAGGGCCCTGGGCTGAGGGAACCCCAGAACTCGCTGCTGGAGGGGGAGCAAGCACACCCTGACTTTCCCTGTGTCCACGGTTCCCTTTAAAGATACTCAGTGGTGCTGTCTGGGTCGTTGAATCTAACTCCCAAGGCTGCCATCACTTGCGCTGGTTCATAGCCCATCAACAGAATCTCAGTGACCATATTCTCAGAAGACTGACCTGTCACAAGTGCACTTGTTGCATCCTCAAAAAAGGTTTGACAGAGAAGAATGTCTGGATGTCCTGTCTGTTGATGGGAGTTCTGCTGGCTTTTCTGCCAGGTTCTCCTGCTTGGTGGCACCAGCAGGTGCAGGTTCAGAAGAAGCTGTGGTGGACGCTGGAGAGACAGGTGCAGGGGTGGGAGTGGGAGCCAAAGCAGGGGCAGTTGGTGGGACCTGACCACAGGTGGGGCTGTGCAGGAGCCAACTGCTTCAGGTGCTTGCCACTGGGCAGGGCCTATGGCTGGGCAGGGCCCCAGGGTTAGCCCCATTCTTAGCACCCTGGTGAGGAAGGTGGTGGGCATGGGGGTGTCACATCTGCAATGCAGAGAGACCTCTTCTCCCACCCGAAACACCTGGGAGATAGGGTCGGGGTGGCCAAATGTGCAGGCCTGGGTTGCAGAGAGGCTGTGCGCATGTGCAGTTCCATCGTGACTGTTTTTGTACCAGGCTCAATTGCAGGCCAAAGGTTTTCAAGATTTTACTGTTAAGCATTATTTCCTTTGTGGAGCTTTTGAAAGATGCTTTGATACATGATAGAAAATTCCCTTTTACTTCTGAAGAGTTTTTCATTATATTTTGATGCTGTATTATAACAAAAGTTTTACATCTGTTGATAGGAATTTTTTTCATTTCATGTTTTAAAAAAATTTTTTTTATTTATTGTTAGAGAGGGGAAAGGAAGGAGAAAGAGAGGGAGAGAAACACCAATGCATGGCTGCCTCTCACATGCCCCTCAAGTGGGGACCCAGCCCACAACCCAGGCATATGCCCCAAACGGGACTCAAACCTGGGACTCCCTGGTTCACAGGTCGGTGCCCAATCCACTGAGCCACACCAGCCAGGGCTTTCTCATTTCCTTCTAATGTTACAGTTGTACTGATTGATGTTTTGAATATGAAAACAACCAGCATCCCTGAAATCACATTCCCGACCTGCCTGGTCGGGATGGCTGACACAGTTTATGCTTTGATGCATCATGCTGAAATTTTGTTTAGGACTCCGCACCTGAGCTCATGTGAGAGAGCTTCCTGTGAGGTCTCCCCTTTGTAGCTCCGTCGTTTATTTCTGGTCTGATAAAGTCGGCTGGGGCATGTGCCTTTCTTCTCTGTTGTCAGGAGATGGTTGTGTAAGACTGTGATACTTGTGTTGTGTGTATGTTTGTGTCTCTGTGTGTCCATGTGTGTATGTGTTTCAAACATGCATATGTGCTCAGAAGCATTTACCAGTGAAGGTTTTCAGACTTTGAGTTCAGTTTGCAGGAAAAATTTTTAATTACAAGGTCAATATAGTTAATACATATGACAGTGCAGAGTTTCACATCTCACCCCCCATACGAGTGAAGTCGTACAGTCCTTGTACTGTGGGGTCTGACTTACCCCATGTAGCATGGCATGCTCACGGTGCCTCCATGTCACCGCACTGACAGGATTTCATCTCTGTGGCTGAGTGACACTCCATCACACAGGTTGCCACACCTTCATCTCAGCACATGTGGGAGGACACTTAAGTGGTTTCTATGTCTTCGCCTTTTTCTTTTCTAAGATGTTCATTCATGGTTCTGAATGTTCCATTTTGTAGGTTTAATGTGTAGTATTTACACTATCATTCATTGAAAGCATTCTCTCACTTCTGTTTTGGTTCTAAATTCACACATCGATGCTTGAGAATTTTCTTTCTTTGATTCCAAAGTGTATGGATGTTAGTTATTTCTAACTGCAGAATCAGGGGACTCCCAGAGGGTCCCAGAAGCTGCTGGGGTCCATATTGGGTCTCCAAGCTGACTGGGGCCACTAGCTGGGAATCCTTGGGGGCATATCTGTACCTTCTGGGGTCCCTGCAGGCCCCCTCCCTGGAGTGTGTGACCAGGGTCCTCTCTGGGCTAGTGGACGGCCAGAGCAGCGTACACACTCGGCTTATCTGGGGGCTTCCTAGATGGGAAGGAAGGGGGTGTCCTTTTCTCCCGTCTGTGGGTCAAGTGCATCAGCTGGGCATAGGTCACATCCTGGGGGGCAGCAGATGCAACAGCCTGGATCAGGGGGGGACAGTGAGAGAAGAAAGATGGTTGGGGTTGGGGAATCCTGGGGCCTGAGGGAGGACGGGACACACTTGACTGTCAGTCATTTTTTTGCTTCTCTGCCCTTCATGGCCAGAGATCCCCATGAAAAAGAGGAAGGAGTGGTGGCCATTCCCTGCCTGAGCCTCGATGTTGAGAGGGTCACCTGTGTACATGTCACTCCCTGGGGGGTCATGACTGGGCCTGTTCTGCTGCAGAGAGACAGTGAGACAGAACTAGCATGTCCTTGACCCCATAGTTGAAACCCTCCAGTCACATGTCCATATGGTGTCAGAGTGACGACTTAAACTTCAGATCACATGAGGTCACTCTCCTGATGACATTGTGCAGGGACTCCCTCAGCCTTGGGACTCCTGGTGCTTCTGCGGATCTGCTCTTAATCTAACGCTGTCTGTTGCTCATTCAGCTCCTGCCTCAGGGCCTTTGCACCTGCTGTTTTCTCTGTTCTCCCCACCCCACACCCTCCTCCCCCTGCTCTTGACTCATTCTCCTTCAAAGCACTTGGCTTTCCAGGATGTCATCTGCCTGTTTGCAGGTGTCTCCCTCACCCACAGGGGAGCTCGAGGAGGGTGGGGACGGGCTGCTCAGGGCTGCACTGTGGCACCAACATAGACTCTGTAACCAGTGAACTCCTGCCATAGCTGCTGTGTGAGTGAGTGACAGGACCCTGGGACCTGCAGGTGGTTCACTCATTCAGGCCTCCTCCTGAGACCTGGGGGCTGCACAAAGGTCAGACAGAGGGCGAGGAACCAGCAGAGAGGACCACCCAGGAGGAGGCATGAGGTTACATGAAAGTGGGAGGAGTGAGTCACAGCAGGACGACCTGGTGCCCAGAAGGAGAGGTCAGTGTGGGTGCTGCTGAGATACTGGGGAGGTGAGGACAGGGAAGTGACCATTGGAGTCAACGGGGCAACAGGAAGGTCTTTGGTGGCCTGGACAGGAGCAGGGTTCTTACCTGAGGGTCCAGCTCCACACTCTCCCCAGGCTTTGGGTCCTTTATGACAGCATCTGCTGGAACAGAATGGGGTGTTTCTCCTGGCAGGGTTCCTGAGTTTTCAGGGCTACAGACCCACCTGCTCCCAGATGGGTCACTAACCCAGGGTGAGTTGACGGGCCTGGTCAGGCTGTGTGGATTTCAGTCCCTCTCACCCCTGACCCCCACAGCCTCCCAGGCTGTCCCCTGCCCCATCGCCTCCTGAAATCCCTGTGCCCCTCTCCTGAGGGCAGCTGTCCCTTCCTCTCACAGAGGGGCTCTTCCTGGGTCTCTGCAGCTGTGCTGGAAGACAGACCAAAGCCTCTGTCTGGGCTGGTCAAGAGGGCCAGTCTCAGCTTTGGGAGAGTAGGACCCCCTCTGGTGTGATTCCAGAGGAAAGAAGGAAACTTTAATACTTGCTTGTGCATATATTTCATGTTACAGAAGATTAAAAACAATAAAAAATTAACTTACACTCATTTGTACATCCGTGCTGACATTGAGTGTTTTCTTTCTAGATTTTCTGATGTGAGATTCTAGGGAGCTGTATTTCTCAGCTGACCTTCCCCATCTACTTGCTTCCTGTGGCAGGTTCTCTGAGCCCCTCTCTCCTGTGACCCAGGTCAACCCCTTCCTTACTCACCCAGTGTCCTGCCTTTGCTCTGACACCGATGTCGGAGGAAGAGGAAGAGGAGGAGGGAGAGCAGCAAGATGAGGGCCACTGAGACCCCAATCAGGATGTTCAGGGGCTGTTGGACACCTTGGGCAGGAGTGATGACATGAATGAGCCAAAATTGCCATTTAACGAACACCTACTGTGTGTGAGGCACAGGCTGGGGTCTGTAGTTCATCAACTCTGACCTCACAGCCCTCATGCACCAGGCATGGCTGACACACCACCCAGTCCACTGCAGCTCAGACAGGTTAGCCATGTGCCCCCAGGTCACCCAGCCTGGCTGGGACAGGGCTGGGACTGGACCCCCAGGATGTGGGTTCCCTGTGCTGTCCTCCTCCTGTCCCCCAGGTGGACACCACCTCTGAGCTCTGGGCTCCTCATCTGCAGGGGGCCAGTCCTGTCTTGCCTGGACCTGAGGATCCTTCCTTATTACTTGTCCCCCAGCACAGCAGGGATGCAGCAGGGACACGAGAGGAGTTTTTGGTGTGTGGTGAACCTGATGCCCCCCTTGGAAGGTCTGCCTTCCTGAGCTCTGTGAGGCCCCCTTATGTCACCTAATGTCACTGCAGCCCTGGAAGCAGGAGGGGACCAGGGGTGAACACACATGAACCCGACAATCATGAAAGAGAAGGGACCACAGGTCCCACAGCAGAGCCATGACCTGAACCAGGTCTGACTCCAGCCCTTGTTCCCTCCAATGAGTGAGCACCTGAGCTAAGGAATAGATCTGGATGTCCCAAACCCATTTTATTCCTGTCCCTTCATGTCCAGTGTCACTGTCACTGCTGCAGAGGGGACAGTTTCCATAACATCATGTCCTGGGTACCTCCCTTCATGCCCCCCTCCCCTGCTCTGAGGAGGTCACAACCAGAACGGAAAGGAAATCTAAGCTCTGGATCACGATTCTCTCCTTTTATACTTGGAGACACTGAGGCACACAGAGGGGAAGGGTGTGTCCAAGTCAGAGCCTCCAGAGGTGCCTGAACTTGCACAGGACTCAGCCCCCATCTGCATGGACCCACCCACCACCTCCCCACAGAGACCCTCACTTACTGCTTTGCAGGCCTGACTCTCTTTGGAAAAGGGGGCGATGGGCCAAACCTTGGAGCCCCTGCCACCCTGTTGTTCCCCCCCTTGATTTGTCCTCGACTTCTTGTCCCCCCCTGGGACTCAGCCTGTCCGTCTCTAACACCTGAGGGCACTGAATTCTCTGAGAGACTCAGAATGGCCCTTAGGTAGGCTGTGCTCTCTCTGAACAAAGGGCCCCACTAACTCACTGGTTGTGGAAAGGGGCCCAGTGGGTGGTGAACTGGGGCCTCAGAAGGTTCTTGGAAGGAGGACACAAGTGGCTTAGAGTCTGGTGTGGACCTTGGGGTCCCACATCTCTCAGACTCTTCCCATGCAGCTGTGCGGTGGCCCACTGAAGCCCCTTTTGCTGAGCACCTGGCATCTTCTGCACTCAGGTGAGGGAGAGGGATGGACAGGTGTAGGAGGGTCTGTGAGGGGCAGATCTCATCTTGGTGACCATCCCTGGAGCCCTATCCCTCCCCCTTGCAGCCCACAATACTTCTGAGGAAGAGAACCTGAGCTAACGGCTCAGAAAGACAGTGTCAGGGGTCTTACCTGAGACCAGGAGCTTCAGGGGG